>NC_056741.1:149146946-149449446 GCF_019279795.1 Protopterus annectens | reverse complement strand
AAACATTGAAAACTACAAAGCAACTATAAATAACGTCCCAGACACTGTTACTATGTTTATGCAGGGGGGCAAGCACCCCTGCACCCCCTAAGTGGGTGGCTGCACCCCCACACACCCTGCAAATTAAATATACCAACTCCGTGGTCACACTACAGTGGGGTTAGGAAATTAACTTTTCCCCCCACTGTAGTGTGACCTCAGAGTTGGTATATTTAATTTATGGAGGGTGTGGGGGCAGAGCCCCCCACATGGGGGGTGCAGGAGGGCTTGCCCCCCTGCATAAATGTGGTAAAACCTCTGTGGGATGTTATTTATAGTTGCTTTGTACTTTTCAATGTTTTGAGATTCGCTGTTATGAGTTTTAGATGTTTTGGGTTTCAGATGTTGTGGTTTAGATGTTATGAATTTAGATGTTATAGGTTTTCGATGTTTTCAAGTGGAACCACTGAAAGACATAAGGTGGCAAGACTATTGCATTGTGCATACATTATAACATAGGAGCCTAAAAACTGTAAACATGAGCCACAAAAGCATTGCAGAAAATTAAGTTTATATCACATGGGATCACCCATTATTAACTGTTCAAAACATAGTTGCAAGAAAAACAGATATAGGAGTCTTACAGATATAGCAGTCCATGAAAAGAAGACAAAAGTATCATTGATCACTGAAACTGACTACAGTGTCTTATGTAGAGAGAGAGACACACACAAAGTCATAAAGTACAAGGATTTGCAGGTAGAAACAAGGGCAATGTGGAAGAAGGATACCTAGATAGTTCCAGTAGTAGTAGGAGCTATGGGTCTTATAAAAAAAGAATTTACAGTCATAGCTAGATATGTTACTGATACATGTAACTCCATACAGCACATTATGGGTGCTGCAAAGAGCATTTCTGGCAAACTTCAAAAACTGAAACAATACTAATTTCAGGAACTTGAATCATACTTTGACTTAGGAATGGGTTCCATTCCTGTCATGGTATTAGAAACCCAACAAGGACATAGGTAATCTCCAAACTCTGGATCCAACCCAGTTTGGATATGTTAAAGGCAGATCATGTTTGTTAAATAAGGTTAAATTCTCTGAGAAAGTCAACAAGGCCCTGGACGAGGGAAAGACGGTGCATACCACCTAACTTGATGTAGCCAATTCATTTGATACAATCCCCCACTTTTGTATTATAGAGAAACTTTCCCATTTGGGAATTAACCCCTACATTACCAGATGGGTAGCGAAATGGCTCACCAACAGAGCACATAGTGTCAAAATGGGTTAGTTCACCTGTAGCAAAAGGCCAGTCATCATTGCCATCCCACATGGTTGTGAGCTGGGCCCCTTACTGTTTAGAATTTATTTCTCAGAAATCCAGTAAAACGTGTATGGCCTGTGGCTAACCAAGTTCGCTGACAATTGCAAACTGGGAGCAATCACTGAGTCTCCCAATGAGGTCAATATACTGCAAGCAGGGTTAATGCAGACAAATGATTGGTGCCAAAGCCGTGGATTAAAGCCAAATGCAAAAAAAATGAATTATTATTCCCTTTGGGAAAGCTGACATCCGTTTTAACTACATTGCAGACAGCAACCCCCCTAATTGTAGACCTAGTGGTACATGATCTGGGCACTCGGGTTGACAACAATCTGACCTTTGACCATTACGTAACCGCAGTAGTAAGGAAATCATTCTATATGGCCCATCTTATAAGTAAGGGCATTGCATATGGATTTAAGGATGTTATAATTCCATTATACTCAGCCCTCATCAGACCAGTAATTGAGTACAATGCTCCCTTTCGCATGTACCTCACCAGACATCTGCAACAACTGGAGAGACAATAGAGATTTCTCACCTAGAATTCATATGATACACAAAACAAGTCTTACACAGAAAGACTGAAAGCAATGTCATTGTATTCTATCTCCTACAGGTTGTTAAAGGGTAGTGTCTGGCCTGGCTCTGATGGAAATGCTACACATTCTCAAATCAAAGTGCATGAGGGTCACTCACTCCAGATATCTTAACCTATCCCCTGACATGAACAGGCCATGCTGGAGAGATAGCTACATCTCCCAGAGACTGTCACTTCTCTGAAACAAGCTTCCAATTCACTTGAAACAGAGCCTCTCCCTGATCCCTCTTCAAAAGCAACCTATATGAATGGATGGGTGACTGCAAATTCACTCTAAGGAGTGGCACCCATGTCCCTCCTGAACAGAGGACATCAGTATTAACTACCATAGACTCTTATCTATGAGAACTTCACTCACCAAACCACTGACAACTGGGGCAACTCTGGATTAATACAGCTAGGCTTGTAAGGGCTCAAGGGCTGTTAGCTTAGTAACCTTCTATGAATCTATGAATTATGCATAAAATAAATTTTATTAACTACTCCTATAAAACACTACACAACCCACTACTAGAACTTGCTTGTTTGTGCAGTACAAAAGCATCAGCTGCTACAAAAGCTGTCACAGTTGCTTTAAAACGATCTTATTTTCTAGTACAAGGAAATTAAACATCACTTTGCTCTCCTGTGTAGGGCATTCCCCTGCCCAAACTCCAACAACAGCATCAAAGCAACCAAAATAGCAACGCTCAGCATGAATGGGGCTCCATCTCCCACCTTCAACTTTTAGACATTTCACTAGTACCCCCTTCCTCACAATGTGGAAACCCACCACTACCAGTCTGAAACTGCCTTTAAAAATAAATCAAAACATCAGTGTAAAACATTTAAATAACAAATGTTCTTTTTGGCTGCATTAAATGCTAATCAGAATATATACTGCCATCTTAAAAGCTTAGTGATCGATTTACTTGGTGAAAACTTTATGCTTTTCCTTAACAGTCCTTCCATTTCCATCTTTCAGAGTTTATGGGAAAACGGGGTAAAACAGGGGAGACAAGTGTGAACCACCTGGTCTCGAGTGTTTTAATTGAAAGTGAGGAGTTAGAGAATGTTAGAGCCATATCCCTCAGCCATTCAGATTTTCACAGAATGCCAAGATTTCGTCTCATATTTTTAGTATGCTTGTTATAAAATTTGTGGTTTTCTGATCAAATCACTGAAATGCGATGTCAATACATAATGACGGGCTTTTTGAGTTTCAACGTTCATATTCTTCAAAAAATACATGCTAACACAGATCATGTTATTCTAGCTACTTTCCAAGTTTTGTAAGAACTAATTAAACTCCATCCCTATTTTAGAACTAAATCATCCAGAAGATCTGACCAGTTATTTGTGTTCTTTTCTTCATCCAAATTGGGCATAGGAATGTCCAAAGTCACAATCTCTTGCTGATTTTCAGATTGTGTCATCTATGTTTTTAAAAACAATGGTTTGCCTTCACACAAGAATCCAAAGGCTCATTCAACAAGGGCTGTAGCTTCTTCTATGGCCTTCTTCTTCAGGGCACTAATTGACAAGATCTGTGTTACAGCCACTTAGTCCAAAATTCACACATTGATTTATCACTATAAATTGGCTCTGTAATCCAGATTAAGAGCTTTTTTAGTTTGGCTGTACTCTGGAATATCCTTCCATGATACCTCCTAAGGGTTATGGCAGCCATGGATTCTGTCCCATCTGTTGAGGAACAGATAGAGGAGACAACATCAGATATGAAAGTTATGTAATTACCATAACAATAGATCTGTGTTGTCTGCTTTCAACCTTCCTGATATCTAAACCTCCTTTCCCCAGCCTTTTGTTTTTGTCCTATTCTTCTGTTCCTAGAGAGATCTGTATGTCCTACCTTTAGTTTCAAGAGGTTCTATCTCAAATCTACACATGTCAGCTGGTTTCCTACTTTTCCCTAAATCATGCTGCTTGCTTCTTATTAGGCTTTTAATTGATTTAGAGTAATCTTATTCTTGCCTGATACTGTGGGCAAACTTGATCTGAGGTAACTTGCTCATAGTGGGAGGATTATAGGTAAGGGAGGAACATGAACACTGGATTCAAAGCTTGGAAGTGGCCACATTCAGATCCAATACGAATCCAAATATCCATCCATTGAGGAAGGATTGAAGTAGACAACACAGATCTATCATTATGGTAAGTGCATAACTTCCATTTTCTTCTCAGAAACTGCTATTTTAGAATGGTCTTATTAATGATTACTGGGGCTGTTTTGTGAGAAATGTGTACTGATTTTGACACATGCCAAATGAAGTGTAAAGATTTAAAGATTGGGGAAGTGTTTTATATACTTAAAATGGACTTTGAGTGTTTTGGTGCATTTGAACACTTTATGACAACTTGCCTTCATTTTACTGCTTGAAGCAGTTTGCTCGAAGGTGTTTAATCAGAAAGTGTATTTCAAGGCTAAAAATAAAACTTTATGTTTGGTGTTTTAGTACACTTTGTGACAACTTACTTTCATTACTGTTTTATCTGATGCACTTTCTGTGAAAGGAACTTAAAAGTTCTGACAGGTTTTCTTTGTGCTTCTTGTACTTTTACTTTAGAATTTTGAGGTATTTTGTGGGAAAGTGTGTCTGTGCTGCTTGTGAACACTTATCTGACAACTTAACTTTTGTCTGACTCTTCCCAGGCTTCTTCCTTGGCTGCAGCATGGATTCTTACACTAATCATGCTGTTTCTCCTCCCACAATACCTAAAAAGGAAAAACAGAATAGAGGCCTTGCCTACAGAGTAGGTGCAGACAGTGCCCTGGCCACTGCTGGGTGACTTAACCATTGTCATTTGTTATTCCTCAGATCACTCCCTGGTTTCTCCAGGTTCCTTTAGTGTAGTCCCTTCTGCCACTATAGATGTTAGTCACATCCTCAGCCAGCTGTTACAGTGTCTATTCCAGGCATGGGAGAATCTTCTTTGAGTCTGGGAGATTCTCCTGAAGTTTCTTCTTGGAGGAACCAAGGAAAGAGGCCTTTTGCCTGGGATAAAGAACCATCTCTCAATCAGTCTCCTTCCAAAGGATGCCCCCAGAAGAACAAAGCATTAGGTTAGAAATTGCTTATCCAAAGATATTTTGTCTGTTCATATGGATTATTTTCTTACCTTAGCTAGGAGGTTCTTGGCAGACTTTCTAACCTGGAGACCACAAATATATGCCAAAAGACCAACTAGGTCAATAAATTCATGAGGAAAATATATTAGAGGGTCCGAACTTAAAAACAGTTTTTTATGTTTTATTCTCAAGCCCAAGACTGATTCAGAGGAAAGTTTGTTCTCCCCAACTCCATTAGAGGATTTTTACTTTTCTAAGACTAGCTACAGGATGAATGATATCTTTTTGTTGGAACAAGTGGATGTTCCTCCTAAACTGAGGAGATATTATGATATACTGTAGGTGGATTTACCTTATGCTACAAACATTCCTTCTATTATGTGAGCCTTGGAAAAAGCATTAAATGCTGCCTGCAGTAATCATGAACCTCAGTCTTCAGCCCAAAAAGGTTGGAACATTTATTACCAACCCTTCTCTTGCAGACAAGAAGGTAAGGCATTTGACCAATTTCATAAGTAAATTTCCTTCTTCCATTTTATTCTATCAGCTGTTGGCAGTTCATGGGATTGTTCTGCCACACTTCATTCAGAAGGTAGGTCCTATCTGAATCTTACAATTTCTAAACTGTCTGATGTGTTGAAACATGCTTTGAAGATTGTACTTTTGCAGATACTGTAGGTGTCACTACTGCTGCTACTGTTTTGAGAAGATATGCCTGAGTATATACTCAAATGTTTCTGATGAGGTAAAGTCTGAGATTTTAAATTTTACTTTAGACAAACAGTTTTTGTTTACCTACCACTACTCAGGTTTTCAAGCAGTTTGACGACCAATGGAAGTTAATTCAGGGAGTTACTAGGATTTTTCAAACCCTGCATTGTAAGTCTTACAAAACCTATGTTTTTTTAGGAAAAGAAAATCAGTCCCTAGCATCCTGTGGCAAAATGAACAAAAATTAGATAGCAGGAGGGAACAGCAAAAAGCAAGGATCCTTTCAGATTGAGGTATAGACAATGCAAGTCCCCCCCCCCTCTCTGTCCCTACATCTGTCTGTCCTGTAGACTGGGTCTTAAATTTTCCCTTTGGCAACAGATTGTTTCTTACTCTTTGGTACTAATACTGGTTCAGGAGGGTTCCATTTGGCTCTGGATGCACATGCACCTTTTTTTCAATGGAGTTCTAACCTACTCTCCAAACCAAACAGTTGTTTTTCGTTGTGTTTTTCAATATATGCTTACACTAGAAGTTATACTGCCAATTGCCTTTTAGGGTTGCCACCTTTTAACAAGGCCAAAGTGGGACATGGGGGTGTGGCCAGTAGGTCAGGGGTGTGTGACCAATATGACACTGACCATACCCCCACCACCAGAGGTGTTAAAGGAGATGCAGTATTACAGTTATGGATACAACCTTGTGACATTACAGCATACTGAAAATTCAAACCATTTAAATGAACTGAAGCATTACTGCAAAAAACACATTACTCAGTTGTAACAGTAAGCAAACTTTAAATGAATAAAAAAACACACTACTCTTTCAACAGACACTTGTTTATTTAAAAAAGTAAAAAAATTCATAAACCAACCGTAACTATTCTGAAAGAAAATTAAAAAAATCTACATACCATAGACATGCCAAGTGTAAAATTAAGACTGTTTTATTGTAAATTAAAGCGAAAGCAAAAAAAACACAAAACTACATACTGCACACTAGCAAATTAAAGCTAAAGCAAAGAACACCACAAAACTACATACTGCACCCTAGTATTACATACTGCACACTAGTACACTAAATCACTTTTTTTTTAAAGTATATTTTGAATTAGATTTTATGGCTTGAAGAAGGGCCCAGTTTGAAACAATATTTGAATAAACGTCACTACATTTCATCCGGTAATTTATAGTCATCATTAGTTCAGCTTTTAACAAGTCTACACTACATCGGTTTCGCACATCTGTCCATTTACCTTTCACCAAAGAAAAAACTCTTTCTGCAAATGCATTTGATGTCGGTATAGATAATACCCTGGCAATTACCGGATATAGTGCAGTCAGCTCAGGCCCTTCTCTGAAAACCTTCAGCCACTTTTCTCTTGGGGTCAAGCTTGTCTTACATAACTGTTCGAGAAAGGGCCTAATTGCCAAGTAGTCCCTGAAAAGATGGTCTTCATCTACATCCTGCAGACTCAGGGCAGTGGTCACACTGAGTATGTCACTTAAAGCAAAGGGCTCAGTTAGACATAATTTAGACAGTGTAAACAAGAAGTTGTTTTCAGTATAATCAAACCACTATTCCAAGTACTTCACTGCTGTCTCCAAGAACACAATGAAGTGTCTTTTCAGTTTGTTAGCAGAAGTGCTGTCTAATGTGCTCATAAGTGCCCTAAATTTCCTTCTGCCTGCAGTTTTTGCTTCAGAGAGACCATTACACAAAAAGTTTCCATGGCAGTAAGTGATGATTTTTCTAATGTACTTATATGTTCATTAAAATCAACAAGAACAGCACAGAGAAAGTGCAAATAGTACTGGGGCAGCATAGGCAATTCATTCTCACCATGCTCATTAGCTGAAAAGTACTGCCATATCTGCCGGGGGGTCTCCTCTTCTCCCTGGGAGAGGAAATAAGACTGGAGCACTGAGAGATTTTTCACTACTCTTTCAATGGCTGGGAGTAGTGACAACCACCTTGTTGGCACATGTCTTAATAGACTCTCAAATTCCATGCCTCAAAACTCAAAGAAGTCTTTCAAGTCTCTGGTCCTTGTGGCAGAACCTGAGAAATGGCTGAAAAGTTTAATTACAAATACTCCCACTTCGTACGGTAGTTGTGCTGCAGCTTTTTTGGCTGCATTGTGAATGATGTGGGTAGCACAGTTAGCCTTCTGGAGTGATGGGCACTTTTCTTTTAATCTGGTATACACACCAGATTTCTTTCCATAGTTCACACTGGCATTATCAGCCCCATATGCTGAAATGCTGTTCCAGGGCAAGGAGTGCCATTCCATAATGTTCACAATTTGCTGCGATATGGCCTGTGTAGATTCATCAGGGTCTTCGTAGAAGTCCAAAGGGCCATTTACCACCCCTTCTTCTTTAGAAAAATACCTCACAACAAGTGGAAATAATTTTATGTTCTCCTTGTTGGAAGCATCTGATGAAATTGCAAATGAAGTGCCTGGTTTTTGAAGGTCATACAGGAGGCATTCCAATGAGTGCTGTCCCAAAACATTTTCAACTATGGCTTCAGCCTTGGTTCTTCCACAAGATAGTTTCTTTGCAATGTCTGAATCACCATACAACTGTCTGGCCAACTTTACGGCACATTCCAAGCTGTTATAGGAAATATTGTGCTTAACAGCATGGAATACCTCAGAGGCTTCTGCTGCACTGATCCTACATTCTGGTCCCTCAATGTTTGTGTTTCTTGCCCACTTTGTCATCAGGTGACTGGATTTAGCTTGAAGAATAGCAGTCTTATTGTTGTTCAATTACCTTATGTCGTGCAACATCGTTTCTTCTACCGTGGGTCACTAGAAATTCTCTCTTGCAGTACTTGCAGAATGCTTTGACATCACTGCATCTCTCGATCCAGTCGAGTTCCGTTTTCCAAACATCCTGCCACTTGCACATTCTCTTGTTGCTGGTTGGCTGTGATGAAGCTGCTGCTCTCTTTATTCTTGAATCTGTACTTACCTGATATGCAACATATTTAGCAAAACCGTGTTAGTAGGGTGCAGTAACATATTGGTGCATGAATTAACTGGCTAGAAACAGTGGCACACGAAAGAACTGGCTAGAAACACTGGCACATAAAATCATTGGTTTGAAAAAGACTGGCACCTGATATCATAAAAACATTGGCATATGAAACATGAAGTAGCTTAACGTTCTTTGATATAGATTCAGTAAACATCTGAGAACGAACTGGCCCTGGCTCTAGATGATTGCCACTGTTAAATGTCCCAACGACCCCATGTGCAGAAATGGGAAAAAGGGGTTTTAGATGGATGAATGCAGACACTGGCTTGAAAAACATTGGCATGCAAAAGAACTGGCTTAAAGCAAATTGGCATACAAAAGAACTGGCTTGAAAAACATTGGCATGCAAAATAACTGGCTTGAAAAACATTGGCATAAGAAAGAACTGGCTTGAAACACATTGGCATTTGAAAGAACTGGTTTGAAACACATTGGCATACGAAAGAACTCTCTTGAAAAACATTGGCATACGAAAGAACTAGCTTGAAAAACATTGGCGTACAAAAGAACTGGCTTGAAAAACATTAGCATATGAAAGAACTGGCTTGAAAAACATTGGCATATAAAAGAACTGGCAAACGGAGCAGAAAAGAATTAACATTACAAGCCATTTGAAAAAGGTAATAGTAAATGAGGTAATGTAGGGGGCATTTTGGCCATTGAAAACTTTGACATTAACACAGCTCATAGAAAATGAAATGCATTATTTTTACCACTGAACATAACCCCCACCTCACCAGAAAATAAAATTAAGCACATTTTCACTGTACCAAAAAAACACTAAAATGAGAATGCACAGTGGATACCACAGACCTGACTTAGCTTTTGACCACAGCAGTTAAAAGAAATAAATGTATAGCACTAATTTACACAGCGCAATGATCTAACGAACATGCCCAACAACAGCAGTGGCCGTAATCAGATTATAATGAAAGCAGTACATTGTAAATGTATTGAAGACATCACTAAAAACAAAAAATACAAACTTGCTACTTATAAAAGCAAACTATCCAGTAACAACGACATGATTTAGCAGAGTTTCAAGTGCACTGCATTAACTTCTGAGCATGCATCCACAAAAAAAAGCAAAAAGGCCGTAAATATTTAACTTTTAAAAATAATTCTTTCAAGAGCAGCTAAAATAAACTACAATGTACGGCAGACTCCATGGACCCCATTTACCTCAAAACATAGCAATTAATAGTAATTTACCCAGCACAGCGATGCAATAAACAGGCCAAAGCAAAATCAGCACCCCCATATTCACGCATTACAAGCAAAGCAGGACATTTTAACCTTATTAAAGGCAGCATAAAAAACAAAATGCACACATTTACAACTATAAATGAAAACAATCTTGAAACAGTTTCAGCAAGTTGGCAACATGTACCTACTACAATAATAAATGTACTATGTTAACTATTAACATTCCCCCTCAAAAGGTAGACCTGTACCACATGCACATTGACTTGCAAGAACAGGAAAAATTACCCAAACAGTATATCCTAACTTCCTGAAAACAGCATTAATTGCATACATTTCCACACAAAAAAGTGCAAACTATGCTCAAACATTTTCTATCTGCAAATAGAAAGTACCCTGAAAAAGCTATGGCAATAGAAATACATCACACTACATTTATATTTAAGACGGCCCCCCCACCTGAAATAAACAAAACTTCTATACACATGGTTCAGCCTTTAAAAAGTAACGCTTCCAAATCATACCCCCAACAACAATCACAGTTACATAGACGTACACACACAGGTGTTATACCTTTAAAAACTACTACTCGAAAATCTCAAAATAACCACTGCACAGATTTAAATACTGCATACTGCACCCCCATCTACCTCTAAACATTAAAAACTTAAATAAAGCACAATATTCCCATTTTAAACTACTACTTGAAAATCTCAAAAAAAACACTGCACAGATTTAAATACTGCGTACTGCACCCCCATCTACCTCTAAACATTAAAAACTTAAATAAAGCACAATATTCCCATTTTAAACTTCTTCTTCTTCTTCTTTCGGCTTTTCCCGGTTAGGGGTCACCACAGCGGATCATCTGTCTGCTCATGATTGGCAGTGGAGTTTTACGGTGTCGAGTTGCCAGCCTGGCGCCCAACCTTCCACAGAAGGCACACACATGCACACACTCACTACTTGGAAATCTCAAAATATGTCGTCTCACAGTTAGACGTTGCCTGTTCGATTCTCAGTTAGAGCGTCTTCTGTGTGTCAGCATGCGTGAATGGGTGTTCCTTCATTGAAGGTTGTGTGTTTGGCCTGGAAAGCCAGCACGTAAAAATTTACTGCCAATCATTAGCGGACCGGAGTTCCGCTGTAGCGACCCCTAACCGGGAAAAGCCGAAAGACACAAACCACTGCACAGATTAAAATACTCCCTACTACACCCCCATTAACCTCTAAACATTAAAAACTTAAAAGCACAATATTCACATTTTAAATAACTAAAGTCACAAAATACTATGTACTTACCACTATCACCGTCTTTGCTGGACTAGCTGGCTTCCTTCCCGCTGGAATGGCTGGCTGGATGACTGGCTCTCTGTCTGCTTAGTGGCTGGGTTGGCTAGCAGGCTCCCTTGCTGGCTGGCTAGCTAGCAGGCTCTCTTGCTGGCTTCTTGGCTGGCTGGCTAGCAGGCTCCCTTGCTGGCTTCTTGGCTGGCTGGCTAGCAGGCTCCCCTGCTAGCTTCTTGGCTAGCTGGCTAGCAGGCTCTCTTGCTGGCTTCTTGGCTGGCTGGCTAGCAGGCTCCCTTGCTGGCTTCTTGGCTGGTTGGCTAGCTAGCAGGCTCCCTTGCTGGCTTCTTGGCTGGCTGGCTAGCAGGCTCCCTTGCTGACTTCTTGGCTGGCTGGCTAGCAGGCTCCCTTGCTGGCTTCTTGGCTGGCTGGCTTCCTTGCTGGCTTATTTCAGACCTTTCCGAAACAGAAGAAGTTATTAGCAGCTGTAGAGCACTAATACAAAACTTCTCTACAGCTGCGACCTTTGTAGGGCTCTTCCGACATGAATCCATGCCCCCTTCCATCCTTACAGCCAATTGCTGCTTGAATTACACCACCCAGACCTAACAGGGAATACCTCTAACTGCAGGTCCAGGTTGGTGACGTAGCCGCATTGCCGTGGAATAACCGGAAGTATTTTTGGCTTTTCCACAGCAATTCAGCTACTCTGAAAAACGGGACTTTTAACGTCCCACTGCCTGACAACGTGGGCAATGGGATGAAAATGCTCAACCCGCGAGTGTCCCTCTAACAATGGGATGGGTAGCAACCTTAGTGCCTTTAGACCAAAGGGAGAAAGGCTTCTACTCCAGAATGTTTCCGGTTTCAGAAAACAAACAAAATGTTGACATTTTAAATTCTGCTACAAGTCATTCCTCTTCTGAGTTTTATGGTAACGTTAGAACTAAAGGATGCTTATTGTTAGATTCTTATAGCTACAGGCTTCAGATTCTGTGTCTGGGTTGCATTATCAATTCTCTGTGTTACCCTTTGATTTAGGTACAGCTGTCAGAGTATTTAGAAAATATCTGTCTCTATGGCTAGCTCATTGCAGATTGCAAGATGGTTATATTTTCATCCTTATTTAGATGACTTACTGATCTTTGCAGAGTCTTTTGTCAGATGCCAGGAGTCCTTCAAATGTTAAACAAATTCTGCTTGACTCCGTCACACAGGATTGTGTTTTTAGGTTACCTTCTAGATACAACTCTCAAAGGCATTCTAAATAGAGGAAAATGTAAATTTGAATCTGGGAACATTCTTTATCTTTTCCAGTCAGTCTGAAACTTCAGCCCGGGAATATCTCATGATTCTAGGGTTCCATGGCTTCTTTGAGTCTCATGATTCCTTTTGCCAGGTTATACATGTGAAAAATTCAATGCTTTACGCACAAAAAGATGTGGACCCAACATTTTCATCCTGTGAGATTTTCATATTCCAGCACTGGGCTTTATCAAGAAAGAACTGCATTGGTGGAGGTAATATGATACCTCAGTTTTTGTTTGGGAGATAAGTTGCTATACAGGAGTAAAGGTGCAAGGCTTGTGAGATAGTTCAGACAGACCAAAGCACATAAATGTGAAGGAGATATTAGCTGTGATTAATGCTATAGAATCTATTCATAACTTGTGGTCCCTGGGACAAAATTATGTGATTGCAAACAATACCACAGTGATATGATACATAAACAGAGTGAGCATCAGATTTTACCTCTCTGCAGGTTGGCTTTGATGGCTTAGATGTTAGGTCTACATCATTGTATAACCTTCCAAGCATCTTACATAATGTCAGAATAAATTGTAGTGGCAGACAAGCTGAACAGGACTAGGAGAGACACTTACAAATGGAAAATGAATGAGGGGGTCTTCCATGAATGGATTCAGTTGTGGGGAGCACCACAAATAGATCTGTTTGTCTCCTTTCAAAACAAAAGATTAATTAAATTCTGCTCCAGGACTCCTTGGTGGCAGATCTGGAAAACAGATGCATTTCCATTCCTGTGGTCAGGTATGTTCCAGCATGCATTTCAACCTTTTTCAACTAGTATCTATGATCAATTTGAAGATTCATAAGGACTTCAAAAATTATTGTAGTGACTCCCTTCTGGCCTATGCAGTATCAGTCCTCCTTTCTTATGGATTTGGCAGGGGGCAATTACCACAAGCTTCCTCACAGACGGGATCTACTCACACAAGATGGGGGAGTTCAATATACCACAGTCTCAAATAAGTTCAGCTGACTTCCTGAGTGATTCAGTTCTAAGTCCTTTTAGGCAATTTTTCATGAGGATGTGCAGCAGGTACTAAAGGAGTTTAGAAATCCTTCTACTAGAAGATCTTATGTTAACCAGTGCAGAGGATTTTCTAGTTGTCCCTCACCTATAACCAGGGCCCTGTCTGGGATTATTACTGCTGGTTCTCAAATATTTGTGTGAGTTACAATCCTTTGGCCTGTTCACTCCTTTGGCAAGGGGTATTTATCACCCATTTCAGCATGTCTGCCCATGGATTCTCCTCTTTATTTCAGATTTCTGTCAGGCTGTTCTAGTTTTTTTAATTTCTCAAAATCTTTTGGGTTTCTAATACCATGATGGGAATGGACCCCATTCCTAAGTCAAAGTATGATTAAAGTTCATGAAATTAGTATTGTTTCAATCTTTGATGTCAGCTAAAAGTGCACTTTGCAATATCCGCAGTGTGCCCAAAAATGACTCCTTCTGCAATTCACATGGAGTTACATGTATTGGCAACATATCTAAATACGTCTGTAGATTCTTTTTTATAAGACCTGTTGCTCCTACTACTATTGGTACTGTCTGGGTATCTTTCTTCCACATTGCTCTAGTTTCGGCCTGCAAATCCTGATATGTTATGACTTTGTGTCTCTCTGTAAGCAAGACACTGTAGTTACTGGGTATGGTGATTTCAATGATCAATGCTACATTTATCTTCTTTTCATGGCCCACTATATCCAGTTTTCTAGCATCTGTCTTTTGAATTGTTGGTAATGGGTGATCCCATATGATGTAAACTTCCTCATTTTTTATGATGCTTTGTGGCTTATGTTTTCAATGTTTTTCAGCCAGTTCAATAACACAATGTTTACACAATCCCAGGTACAACAGTCTTGACACATTATTATGCCTTTCAGTATTGTCCTTCTGCCATTAGAGTGTCACAACCAGCAACGAGGTGTGCAACTGTTTCCAATTCAGTTTTACAAAGACTACATATGACTGTTTCTCCCACATGTTCAATGGTCTTTGTAAACCAGCATGTATGTAGCCCACTGTCTTGGGCCGCCAATATTAACCTTTCATCTCTTGGTTTGAATTCGCCTCTCCTTAACCATTCCTACGTTCGTTCCTGATAACATGAGGTTCTTGCAGAAGTTTTCTATACTTGAAACTATATTTATGCATTTTTCCACATTTCTTGCCTTCTGATCTGGTCCTTCACCTTGTATTCTTTTTGTTTTTTGGCACTTTCAGTTGCTGACTGATTTTTATCTACTTGTGGTTTGATTTACATTTCTGCTTGACACCGATATGCTTTTGCTAGATTAAGCAGAGAAGTCATCTTAGATTTATTCTCGTCATGTTTCAAAACTTTCACTACGGTTCGGTCTTGTGAGGTCATCAGATATGTATGGAGTCCCATGATTGAAGATCTATACATGTAATCAATTTCAAGAAGACCCATCCCTCTTTCAGAACAGAGAATGTATAATTTTTGTATGCACATATTTTTGTAAATCATTTGGTGAGCATGAAGCATCCTTCTTGTTTTCCTATCTAATCTGTCCAGCACATTTTGGGGCCAGTCAGTCACACCAAAACTGTATGCTAGGACAGGAAGAGCAAATTGGTTTATAGCCTGGATTTTGTTCCTAGATGTCAACGCTGTTTTTAGGATTAACGTAAGTCTTCTGAAGTATTCCTTACTAAGTTTTATTTGCATTTGTTCATGTTTTATTGTTGATCCTTCAACAATTTTCAAATATTTATAGAGTCCCTCTTGCTCAAGTTCTTTTATATCACATTCTTGTCCCAAACTGATGTTTTCCTCCTGCTGCAGTTTTCCTGCTTTAAAGGTTGCATCTGATGTTGTAAATCTTCATTCATTCTTTACTGATAGGACTTCGGTTCCAACCTCAGAACCGACCCAGCCAATATGCAAGCTCCCGCCAGCTAAAAACTCTCGAGCTAAGTCCTACCCATAGTGGCCCTCTCCTAGTTACTTCAAATCTCATTTGCCACATAGTGCATAAGAAGTGCCAAGCTAAGTGACTAAAAATTTTGATTATTTGTTCTTCTTTATTTACCCTTTCTCTCAAAACTACAGCACTTTGATAGCTCTTATACTTTTATAGCATTTGAGTGTGAGCTTCCTTCTTCCTACCCCTTTTTATTCAGTACTTTTAGTACCTTTGTGGTATACCCCTCCTTTACCTTTGTGGTAACTCCTTTTTACCATTGTTGGTATTCCATTTGAATTCTACTAAAATTATTGATCTCTACATCTTTTACTTAAAAAACAAACAAACAAACAAACAACAAAAACCTGTTCTTCTTCCCTTTTTTTTGTGTGAGTGTTTGAGTGTTTCTTTGGCCCTAAGGCCTTTAACTAGAACTTTTTCTATGACTGTCTTTCAGTATGTCAGATAGAAAGTGAACCATGGGTTTCAAGCAGTGTGATAAGTGTGGGAGGAAGATGCCCAACTCTGATGGGCATCTTTACTGTGTCTATTGCCTTGGGGTTCCTCACCTGCAGCTTAAACTGCCGTGTGAGCTCTGTCACAACTTTAGTGCTCGCACGTTGGCAGTACAAAAAATAAACTGATTCTTAAAAGTCTACTTAAAACTCCTTTTTCGGAGGCTGTATCTGAGATGGAGGTCTTATCATCTCCTAAGAAAGATAATTAAAAAAAAGGCTTTCAGTTCTGGCTTCCCCAACTTCCAAGGAACCAAAGACCTCTCATACATCCTCTGAACCACCTTCTAAAATTCAAAAGATGTCGGTTCCGACTATTATAGCACCTGAGCCTATTGCCCTCCCTTCGGTGCCAACATCAATTATTCTTACCACAGAACAGTCAACCATTTTTCATTCTTCGGTACTGATACCTTCTATGGTACCAGACACTACTTCTGCACTGAAGATGACTTCCTCCATGTCTACGACCTGTTTGGTGCCAAAACCAGAAATACTTCTAAGGACCAGATATTCTCCTACAATAGATCCTTTCTATGGACAACAGTATAGTCCCTCCCTAGATAGACCTGACTCCCCTTCTGGAGTATCTACACGCTCCACCAGGAGTCTTTCCGAAACAGATCTGGTGAGGCTTGTTGACCAACTCCTTGCAGCCAGAGGGATCTCTACTCCTACTAAAACCTTCTTCCCACCTTGAGCTGAGGTTTTCTCAGCGCAGACTCCAGCTTATCCTACTTTGACCTCTTCTCAGGTATCGGAGCCTTTGGTACCAATGACTACCCCAGTGGCTACCCCTTTGGTTTCTAGCATACTTCCTTCTCCGGTTCTGGAGTCAACCATTTTGGTCTTAGCTCCATACGAGCCAACCCATCCTCGGGACCGTGGCTGGTCTGTCGGCACTGTGACACCTGGTTCGGCGCCATTCACAGTTCCAGTGGCAGTTCCTAGCCCACTCAGAGGCTCCTTTCTTGGAGGTGGGTTCATCTGAGCGGGGTGTGACCCCGTGTCCGAGGTTGTCCCTCTCGGTTCCAGGCTCCCATCCCTTTTCAGGTAGGCCTGCCTTTTCAGGTGATGGAGAGGGCTCTTGCTTCCAAGAGCATACAGTTGGCACCTCCAGCATCAGAACCTGATCTATCCTTCTCCTCTGACATGCAGTTGTCTCAGCCCACCACACAAGGACTTTGAGCATGGGAGCAGCAAAATTCCCTGATCCAGGACACCCACTCTTCCGACTACTCCTCAGTAGGCCCCACTGAGGAGCCGCCATGGAAGAGAATGTACAAGAGGAAACACGTGGACTCCTCTGAGGAATCCTTCACCGATGATACAGATTTCGAAGAGGGAGAAGGGTTCCACAGTCATCTTCTGAAGATGTCTCTTTTGGTGCCATTCTGGTAATCCTTAATTAGAGGAGCGACTGGAAGCTCATCAACCCTTCAACTCTGGAATCTGTATTCTTGCAGGCATTCTGTGCTCAACCATCTACGTCCTGGGTGACCCCACCTGTAGATGAGCTTGTTAAACTCATTGTGCAGCATGCATGGAAGGCCCCTGATAATGTTAGGCCAATTCCCCGGAGGCCTGAAAAAAGTCTTTCCCCACCAGAAGACCACCCTCACTGGTCCAAGGGTTTAACAGTAGACTCCATGGTTGTGGTGGTAGCCACTAAGAAAGAACTGGCAGAAGAAAGTTTGACTGTCCATCCTCCAAACAGGGAGTCCCGGATGATTGACAGATTAGGGAAGCGGACTTATGCCTCAGCGGCCTTCACCCATAAGTTCCCTGAATTACGTGGCACACTTCACTTGTTTACAAAGAGACCTCCTGATTACAGAACTTTCAGGTACTTTGGCTGGGGTCTTACCTGACGAGGTGCAAGATAAAGTCGCCTCTCAGCTTGCTACCCTAAAGTCCATCTCCAACTCTTCTATGTGGTTGATAGCTCACACAACCGAAGGGGCAGCCAGAGCAGCTGCATCAGGCGTTGTCATGAGACGCCACACCTGAATGCGCTTATGTGACTTTGCAGATCCCTTCAAGTCTTCCTTCATCAATGCTCCCATTGATCAGTCTTCCTTATTTGGCCCTAAAGTTAAGGACACATTAGCCAGGTGTGAGAAAGATGGAAAGACCCTATCTGCTGTGGGCATACATTTTTCCACCCCTCAACAATCCTATTCTAGGAATCAGAGGGATGCAAAGATGTGGTTCAAGAAATCCCAAGGACTTTCCAAGACAGGTGTGGTGAGCAATCCCCCCAGGGCAGAGGGGGGAACTCCTCCGGAAGATGCCCCTTTCATGGCAGAGGGGATCCATGAATCCAGGGCTCCAGAGATTCCTTTTCTGGTCAACCCTATTAGTGCTCCTGAAGAGTAGCCCGATTGCTTTCCTCTGGAAGCAGTCGGGGATGTTTTTCCCTGCAGCACTTCAACTGGCAAGCAATAACATTAGATTCCTGGGTGCAGAGGATCATGACCAGAGGTTATCACATCCCCTTTGATATTTACCCCATGCCTCTAAGGCGAATCCTCGATGTTCCACCCAGTCAGAGGGATGCAGCAGCTCTAGAAGTTCAAAAGCTGCTTCAGAAAAGAGTCATCCAATCAGTCCCACCAGACCAAATACGATCCAGATTTTGCTCAAGGTTCTTTTTAGTGCCAAAAAAGACAGGGGACTGGAGGCCAATTTTGGATCTCAGTATGCTGAACAAGTTTGTCAGATAAACTAAATTTCTGATGGTCACGGTTCAGTCCATTCTCCCCTTTCTGGAGAAGGACGACTGGATGTGCTCCATAGATCTTCATGATGCATATTACCACATAAAAATGGACACCATATTAAATCTCTTTTTCTTTCCCATGTCAATATTTCTTCTTTAGATGTCTCCTGATCTTCCTGTTTCACCCTACTCTGGGGACTCGTTCCATCATGCTGTGATGTAACCTGTGTTAGACCTTCTACATCAAATCCTTCACTTTGCAGGTTTTCCATAACTTCAACTTCTATTTTTTTAACATACTTTACTAATCTTCTTTTTTACATTCCCTCTTTGTGGTATTATTTTTTTAATGTGAAATTTTCCATATCTGGATGTCTTTGACTATATTTCTCTTCGAATATCTTTCGGTCTGTCTTCTTTATGTTGATTAATTTGGCTTTCACCTTTGCATAAATATTGTACCATATCAAATCTCTCTTTCTTTCCCATCTCCATATTTCTTTTTTATTCTTTTCAAAAATATCTAGGTTTTGCTATTCACATTTTTGTACTTCTTCAGAGGCTTCTTTTTCCAAACAGATCAAAGTTTCTTGATTTATATACAGTTTCTCAAAAATCTGTTGTATTAATGACCCCAGATTTTTTTTGAAGCTTCTGACAGCTTTTCTTGCAGAAGTATTGTTCTTTCCTCTAAATTATCTCTTAATCTTTTTGTATGTCTTGTGTCTGGAAATTCTGGGCTTTTTGCATAAGAGTAACAATACATAATTTTTGTCTTATCCTCAGTAGTCCACTCTATCATTTTTATGACTCTTCTTTGGCCTATCGATATTTGTGATTTCTGTGGACTGCTACTTCCTTCTACAACAGAGGGGGGCATCCTCCCCCTGGGCCTGGCCTGGCCCCATTGTAGGATTGTTTCTGTATTTAGAGGATTCTGCACTGTCATTTTTTCCTGTCCTGACAGCAGTGCACCTACCAGGATTGAGCACTTTTTTATCCTGGGTCTTGTGCATCCAGCTATCTTTTTTAGTTTTTGACCTACTTCTGTCCATAATATATGCTATATAAATACAGTCTATATATCAGTGTCACCTTGGTGAGATTTTGTGAAAACAGGGTCCACCTCATGAAGGTACTCACCAAGACTTGAGGATGAATTCAATTTCAGAATACTGCTCTCCTTTGATTGCTGACTTTTCATCTCTCCATTTGGACCCCCTCTATCACCCTTTTTTAATTTCTCCAAATCTTTTGGGTTTCAAATACCTTGACAGAAATGGATCCCATTCCTAAGTCAAAGTACGATTAAAGTTCATGAAATTAGTATTGTTTTATTCTTTGATGTCAGACAAAAGTGGTCTTAGCAGCACCCGCAATTTGCCCAGTAATGACTCCTTCTGCAACTTGTATGGAGTTACATGTATTGGTAGAATATTTAAGTAGGATTGCAGACTCTTTTTTATAAGACCCATTGCTCCTACTACGATTGGAACTATCTGGGTATCTTTCTTCCATATTGCTCTCGTTTCTGCTTGCAAATCTTGATATTTTATGACTTTGTGTGTCTCTGTACATAGGACACTGTAGTCACTGGGTATGGTGATTTGAATGATCAATCCTACTTTTGCCTTCTTATCTTGGACAGCGATATCTGTTTTTTGGTGATCCCATGTGATATAGACTTCATCATTTTCTATGATGGTTAGTGGCTTATATTTCCAGTGTTTTTCAGCCACTTCAATACCATAATGTTTGCACAATCCCCGGTGCAACAGTCTGACCACATTATTATGCCTTTCTGTATACAATCCTTCTGCCATTAGTATGTTGCAACCAGCAATGAGGTATGCAACTGTTTCCAATTCTGTTTTACAAAACCTATATTTATTTATTTCTCCCACATGTTCAATAGACTTTGTAAACCAGTGTGTACATAGCCCATTATCTTGGGCCACCAATATTAACTTTTCATCTCTTGATTCAAATTCACCTCCCCTTAACAATTCCTGCATGTGTTCCTGATCAACATGAGGTTTTTAAAGAGGTTTTCTATACTTGCAACTATATTTATGCTTTTTCTACACTTTTTGCCTTCTCATCTGGTCCTTCACCTTATATTCTTTCTTTTGTTTTTTGGCACATTCAGTTGCTATCTGATTTTTATCTACTTTGTGTTTGATTTCCATGTCTGTTTGACACCAATATGCTTCTGCTAACCTAAGCAGGGAAGTCATCTTAGACTTATTCTCCCCATGTTTCAAAACTTTCACCATGTTTGGGTCTTGTGAGAGCAGCAGATATGGCAGCACTCCTTCGATGTTGGAACCCCAGTTGTCACCTCCTGAGCTAGAGCTGTCACAGACCACCCCCCTGTGACACCGGGCAGAGAAGCCACAGGACACCACTGTTCAGGGTACCAGCTTTTCTGAATCCTCCTCAGAGACCCCCACTGAGGAGCCCCCTTGAAAAAAGACATGCAAGAGGAGTCCTTAACAAAAGACACCAATTACGATGAGGTTGAATAGTCCACATGGTCACCTCCCTGACATCCTGGAAATGTTAAAGCAGAGAGGTGACTGGAAGCCCTCCAACCCTTCATCTGAGGAGTCTGTGTTCCTGCAGGCTTTTTGCACCCAGCCTTTTACCTCTTAGGTGAACCCACCTCCTAATGAGCTCATCAAGCTTGTCGTGCAGCGTGCTTCGAAGAACCCTGATTCCATTGAGGTGATCCCTCAGAGACTAGACAAAATTCTTTTCCCTCCTGAGGAGAACCCGCATTGGTCCAAAGGGTTACCAGCTGATGCTATGGTGGTGGCGGCGGTCACAAAAAAAGAATTGGCTGAGGAAAGTCCCTCTGTTCACCTGCCCAAAAGGGAGTCCCGGGTGGTGGACAGACTTGAGAAGCATGTTTTTGCATCAGGGACTTTGCTATACAGTCCCTGAATTATTTGGCACATTTTACAAGGCTCCAGAGGGACTTCATCTCCAAACTCTCTGGGACGCTCGCAAGACAGTTGTCTGACGAGGTCAGAGACAAAGTGGCCTCGTAGCTTGCAACCCTGGAATTAATGTCCAACTCGTCCATGAGGTTGCTGTCATATGTGACCAAAGGGGCGGCTAGAGCAGCAGGATTGGGCATTGTTATGAGGCGTCATGCCTGGATGCGCATTTGTGACCTCGAGGATCACTTCAAGTCTTCTTTTCTGAATGCTCCCATCGAAGCTTTGGCCCTTTTTAGCTCCAAAATGAAGGACATGATAGCCAGGTGCGAGCAAGATGGAAAAACCCTGTCTGCCTTAGGCTTATGATTTTCCAACCCTCAACGTACATTCTCCAGGAACCAGAGGAGTGAGAAAATGTGGCATAAGAAATCTCAGGGTCCTTTCCGTGCCAAACATGGTGATGATACTCCCAGAGGCAGAGGGAGTAACAATTCAGGAAGACGCCCCTATAGAGGCAGAGGGGGTCCTCGTAACCAAGGCTCCAGGGACTCTTACTCTGGACAGCCTTATCAGTGCTCCTGAGGGGCGGCCTGGTTGCTTACCTCTGGAAGCAGTCAGGGGATTGTTTCTCTCTGCACAAAGCTGCCTGGCAATCTATCACCACTGATGATTGGGTGCAGAGCATTATCACCAGAGGTTACACCATTCCCCTTTCTTGTCAGCCAAAATTTCCAAGAAAACTTCCTGACATTCCACCCAGTCAAAGGGAAGAAGCAGCTTCAGAGCTTATAAAGCTGTCTCAAAAAATAGTCATCCAACCAATCCCACAAGACCAGCGCAGATCCAGATTTTACTCGAGATTCTTTTTGGTGCCAAAAACGACAGGGGACTGGAGACCCATTTTGGATCTCAGCAGTTTAAACAAGTCTATCACCCAAACCAAATTCCGAATGGTCACGATTCAGTCCATTCTTCCCTTTTTAAGAGGAGGTGATTGGATGTGCTCTATAGATCTCCGGGATGCATATTACCACATCAAGATGGACAAACGCTCCAGGAGTCTGATTCGCTTCCGGCTAGGAGCCAGTCATTATCAATTCTGTGTCTTGCTGTTCGGTCTCTCTACAGCCCCCAGAGTGTTCATGAAATGCATGCCAGTGGTAACAGCTCACTTCAGACTAAGAGGATTCCACATGTTTCCATATCTGGACAGCTGGCCACTTACCACCCGCACCGAGCATCTTCTGATAACAGCACTGCATTATACTCTCTCTCTGGCAAAATTGTTGGGAATAACGATACATTGGGAGAAATCAAACCATGTGAAGTTGTTCACTCTCGCCGTTCATTCTTCACTGATGCGGTTTGGAACCGATCCTCGGCTCCGACATGGCTGACTAGCAAGCTCAAAGTTCTCCAGTAGCTCGAGACCCAACCCCTTATCCCACAACGCACTGCTGAAATTACCTCAGATCTAGTTTGCCACGGCACGGATCTCTTAATTTCCAGCATTGCTCGAGACTATTATTAGGAGTTTTCAACTTTCATCAAGTTATATATTTCAATTTCTTATATATATATTTGATTACTTTATAATGCTAGATATTACTAGCTAGTAGGTAGTTGTTTTCTGTGTTCAACCCCCTTTCTTCAGTAAAATCTTTCTTTGCCTTCAGCCCTTTGGCCTTAGGATCTTTTTTTATAGTTGTTAGTCAGTTTAGTTCCCCATACTAAAGGGGTGGCGTAAGCCACAAAACTATGGGCTAGGCTTGTAAATGCCCTTGGGCAGATAGCCTAGTATGAACCTATGAACCTATGAACCTATTCTCTGTTTGGGACTCTTGTTATTGGATTACTTAATCCTGTTTATATTGATATAGTTGTTAGTTGCCCCTTTTGGGCTGTGTGTGTTTTGTGTGAGTTAGTTAGTTAGATTTCTAAAATAGCTCATAGTTAAATAGTGTGTTCCATTTTAGTGGAAACTGTAAAATGTCTGAAGAAAAAGATAAACATCCAAAGTCTGGGTTTAAAAAATGCCCAGACTGCGGACAGAAAATGTCCATCACGGATGCCCATATGCAGTGTGTTTACTGTTTGGATGAGGTGCACCTGCAAGAGTCATGCAGTATCCGTCACTCCTTTTTCACCAGAGTGCTTGCAGAAAGGAAGAGGAAGTTAATTGATAGGGGTATTATCAAGCACCCTTTTTCTGAGGCATTGTCTGACCAGAATGGGGCCAGCAAATCATTCAAATCTTCCTCTGAATCCAGGTCCAAAAAAAGGAAAAAGGTCAGAAAGTGTGATGACTTTGGCTCCACAGCCTTCAGAGCCGACAATCTGTTCTTTTCAGAACCGGGACACTGCTCTGGAACCTGTTGCTGGAAAACCTCCATCCATACTGCTCCAATCGACTCCATTTGTTCACTCTTCCAGGTCCTCTGTCAGCCTTTCTGATCTGGATATGGACCGGATGGTTCAGAAACTCTTAAAGGCACCAGGTCTAGCTAAATTGCTGTCAGCTCAGACCCAACCGCTGGAGCCGAAGACCACTACTCTTGAATTGCCTGCACCTCCTCCGAGCCATACCGGACCGTCGGAGCCGGAGGAGACCAACCTGATGATTGTGGATCCCTTGGAGCTGACACCTGCTCCAGTGTCATCGGCTCCATCTGCTCGGACATTCTCAGTGCCGACCGGGGACTCTAGGAGCTGACACTCTCAGGTCGGGTCCGGGGAGGATAGTCACACCAACTTGTCGCTGCCGACTCTTCCTCTTGGGGCCTCGGCTCGGGTGAGGTCAGCTCCTATCTCGGGCTTGGAGCCCATGGCTTCAGTGGGGGAGGAGATCGCGGCTCCGTCAGATCCATCGACTCCTTCTCATCGGAGCTGAGGTGCATTCGAAGCCATGAGGCGAGTGCTGTCTCCTAAGACTTTCTCATCTCAAGGTCTGGCCTTTTCTTCCCCTAAAGTGCCTGTGTTAGTTTCTGTCTCCTCTGGTCATCCTAAGTGTAGAGACCGTGAGCCTCAGGTAGCCCCACAGGGTGCGCCCTGCTCTTCTGAGACCTCTCCAGAAGTTCCTCCTAAAGAGGTTCCCAGGAAGAGATTATGCAAGAAGAGGCATTTGGACTCCACCCAGGAGTCTCTCACATCGAACACCGACTTGGATGAATCAGAAGGGTCACCTAGATCCCCTTCTGAGGACATCTCCTTTGCGGAGATTCTTGAAATTCTTAGGCAGAGGGGTTATTGGCAGTCCAAGAGCCATACTGAGGATGAGTCGGTTCTCCTGAAGGCGTTTGAGTCTCAACCTTCCACCTCTTGGGTATCTCCACCCTACGATGACCTTATGGATCTGGTCTCTCATAGGGCATGAGAGTCACCAGAATCTATGGAACCTGTTCCTAGGAGACCTAATAAATTTATTTCTGCACCAGTGGATAAGTCCTTTTTGACCAAGGGAGTCCCTGTTGATGCCATGGTGGTGGTGGTAGCCACCAAAAAGGAAATGTCTGAGACTTCCTCGTCTATCCATCCTCCTAACAGAGAATCTAGGATCATGGATAGATATGGGAAATGCATGTTCAGTTCAGCGACTTCCTCACTCAGATCACTGAACTACGTGACGCATTTTACCAGACTGCAGAGAGATCTCCTTAAGGAGTTGGGAGATACTCTTCAGGGTGCTGTAGCTATGAGTGTATCAGACAAGATTGCCACTCAGCTCTTTACCCTCAATTCGATAGTGAACTCGTCCATGCATCTCGTATTTTACACAGCTGATGGTTCGAGTAGAGCTGCAGGTACAGGATTTCCTCTTTGTAGGCATGCCTGGATGCGACTCTGTTCCTTCACAGAACCCTTCAAGTCTTCCTTTACTAAGACCCCATTTGACGACTCATCTTTGTTTGGGCCAACGGTGATGGAGACTTTGACCAGGTGTGAACAAGAAGGAAAGACTGTGTCTGCCGTTGGAGTCTGTTTTTCCACCCCCACTCGACCCTTTCCAAAAGGTCAGAGGGGAGGAAAGATGTGGTTCTGGAAAGCCCAAGGAGCCTTTCAAGACACACGTGGAGAGCCCCCCTTCAGAGGCAGAGGAGGGGGTTTCAATGGAAGACGCCACCCTCGTGGCAGAGGGGGTCCGCAACACCAGGATGACAGAGATCACTTCTCTGGTCAGTCCTACCAGAGCTCCTGAAAGGAGGCCTGGCTGTCCTACTCTGGAGGCAGTCGGGGGTCGCTTATCATTTCCAGAGGGTATTTTATACCATTTTCCACCCAGCCCGTTCCAGTTAAAAAAATCCTGGACATTCCACCCAGTCACATGGGACAATCAGCAATAGAGGTACGCCATTTGCTAAAAAAAAGAGTCATCCAGCCAGTCCCGGCAGACCAGACAGGATTCGGGACTTACTCAAGATTCTTTTTGGTTCCAAAGAAAACAGGGGACTGGAGACCCATTTTGGATCTCAGCAGACTCAACCAATTTGTGAGAAAAGAGAAGTTCTGAATGGTCACGCTACAGTCCATACTCTCGTTTTTAGGGAAGGACAATTGGATGTGCTCGATCGATCTCAAGGATGCGTACTACCACATAAAGATGGCCAGGCCATCCAGAGATCACCTGCGTTTCCGGCTGGGAGCCAGTTAGTATCAATTCCGAGGTCTGCCCTTTGGTCTCACTACAGCCCCCAGAGTGTTCACCAAGTGCATGGCAGTAGTCATGGCTCAACTGAGGTGTCTAGGATTTCAGGTGTTTCCGTATTTGGACGATTGGCTCCTTACCTCCACCACCGGGCATCAACTTCTTCAAGCGAGAGAGGCTACTCTGACACTCTGCGATTGGCTAGCCATTACAGTCAACTTGGAAAAGTCTGCCTTGTTGCCATCGCAGCATATCGTTTTTATAGGGACAGAATTAGACACATCAACCACCACTCTTCGTCTTCCACCAGAAAGAATTTGTATTCTTCACCAACACATCATGTTCCTGATATCAAAGAACAGAGCACCAGCTGCAGAGGTATTGAAAGTTCTAGGATTAATGGTGGCAGCTATTTTAGCAATCCTATTAGCAAGGAAGCATATTAGAATCCTTCAATGGCTTCTATTCATGCAATGGTCTTACCAAGAACTTCCAATGAGTCACATGATCCTGATAATGAATTCCTGCAAGAAGGATCTTCAGTGGTGGTTGACGTCTCTTCATGTTACAATAGGACGTCCCTTTATGCTCCCCCCTCCAGTTGCCACTGTGACCACGGACGCTTCCCTGATTTGGGGGGGGGGCTTTTTCCGGGAAAGACTGCCCAAGGCACATGGACAGATCAAGAATCACATCTGCATATCAATGTCCTGGAGATGAGAGCAGTACTTCTAGCATTGCAATACTTTCAGGACTCTCTTCCTCTAGGAACAATTGCAATACAGATAGACAACATGTCAGTGGTCTGGTACCTGAACAAGCAAGGCAGGACCAAGTCTTATCCCCTTTGCCGAGAAGCCCTCAGAGTATGGCAGTGGGCAGTGTCATCCCAGCACTTTCTGTTAGCAACTCACATCCCAGGCAAATCCAACGTCATAGCAGACAGACTGAGCAGAGCAATTTTATTGCCCCACGAATGGACCCTCAAGCAAGAGATTGCGGACAGGATCTTTCGCAAATGGGGCTAGCCTTCCTGCGACCTATTCGCCAGTCACATCAAAAACAAATGCAGAAGCTATTTTGCCCTGATTCCCATGCCAGGTCACTCCCCAAAGGATGTTCTTGTCCACAATTGGCCCACCGGGTCTCCTCTGCGCATTTCCACCAATTCCCCTGATACCCAAATTCTTACAGAAAGCAAAGTCGCTGGGATGGACAATCATCCTCATAGCCCCTCATTGGCCTTGGCAGATTTGGTTTCCATTTCTTTACCATCATATTCTAGAAGATCCATGAATCCTGGACCCGGTTCAGGACTTGTTGACACATACGTCAGGGGATCTTCATCCATCCTTGCAGACACTGAAGCTAATCACTTGGCTGCTCCAATTCCCCGCATAGCCAGGCTCTATAATCTTTCCCATGACACTAGTCAAATTTTGTTGGCTTCCCATAAAGCTTCCACTAGAAAATTGTATCGTAGTAAGTGGAAGAGATTTTCCATTTGGGCTTCTTCCCACAACATTGACCCTTACCAAGCGCCATTGTCTTCTATCTTACAATTCTTGACAAAAATCTTCAACAAAGGAGCAGCGGCTGCTGCAGTGCGAGTGCAATTAGCTGCAATATCTAATTTCCATCTAGGAATCGATGGCTTGAATATTATGGCTCACCAATTGTCTAAAGCTTTTCTAAAAGGTTCCTTTCACATAAGGCCTCCAGTGAAGACACCTTATTCCCCCGGGAATTTGAATTTTGTATCTCGTATCATTCTTCCTCCTTTTGAGCCTGCATCATCTTGTGAACCAAAATTTCTGTCATGGAAAACTATCTTCTTAGTAGCCATCACTTCAGCCCGCAGAGTGTCGGAGCTCCAAGCCTTTTGCATCAAGCCCCCTTACATGGTCTTCCATGCTGACAGAGTATCTCTCAGGACAAATCCATCCTTTGTGCCCAAAGTATGTTCTAAGATTAACATTAATCAAGTCATTGAGTTGCCCGTTTTCTCTGAGGTTAACATCAGTCAAGTCAGTGAGTTGCCCGTTTTCTCTGAGGTTAACATCAATCAAGCCATTGAGTTGCCCGTTTTCTCTGAGGTTAACATTAATCAAGTCATTGAGTTGGCCGTTTTCTCTGAGGTTAACATTAATCAAGTCATTGAGTTACCCATTTTCTCTGAGGTTAACATTAATCAAGTCATTGAGTTGCCCGTTTTCTCTGAGATTAACATTAATCAAGTCATTGAGTTGCCCGTTTTCTCTGAGATTAACATTAATCAAGTCATTGAGTTGCCCGTTTTCTCTGAGGTTAACATTAATCAAGTCATTGAGCTGCCCGCGTTCTCTGAGATTAACATTAATCAAGTCATTGAGTTACCCGTTTTCTCTGAGATTAACATTAATCAAGTCATTGAGTTGCCGTTTTCTCTGAGGTTAACATTAATCAAGTCATTGAGTGTCCTGTTTTCTCTGAGGTTAAAATTAATCAAGTCATTGAGTGTCTGTTTTCTCTGAGGTTAACATTAATCAAGTCATTGAGTTGCCCGTTTTCTCTGAGGTTAACATTAATCAAGTCATTGAGTGTCCTGTTTTCTCTGAGGTTAACATTAATCAAGTCATTGAGTGTCTGTTTTCTCTGAGGTTAACATTAATCAAGTCATTGAGTTGCCTGTTTTCTTCCCTAATCACACCAACAAATTGGAATGTTATGTTGTACAAACTCGATGTTCACAGACAACTTAGATTTTATTTGGACAGAACCGAAGACATTAGGAAATCAGATCAGCTCTTTGTGTCTTTTTCTGAGGCCAGGAAAGGTAAACCAGTTGCTAAAACAACTCTGTCTAAGTGGCTGTCGGATTGCATCACCTATACATATGCTTGTCATAATATGCCCTTGTCAAGTAAGGTGAAGGCTCATTCAACCAGAGCAGTTTCTACCTCTTCAGCCTTTCAAGCCAAATTGCATTTGGACATCATCTGTGCAGTAGCCACCTGGTCTAAAAGTCACACTTTTATAACTCATTACAAAGTGGATAAGGCGTCCAGGGACAGGGCTTTATTTGGTTCTACGGTTCTGAAGAGTGTACTTCCGTGAGCCACCCAAGATCAGGGTGCTAGGGATGCTACCCATCAGTGAAGAATGAATGGCGTGATTGAACAACTTCACATAAAGAAGTTATGTACTCACCATAATGTTCCGTGTGAGTTGTTCCATCTCGCCTTCATTCTCACGTTCCTCCCTCCTTCCCCCTCCTGGCTGGCAGTTGACCTAGAGGCTGTCTTCATCCTGGTTTTTCAATGTGTCTTCATTCTTAGGCAGAATAATTATTGTACTTCTATATGGTACGCAGCAGACAAGATCTGAGGTAATTCCAGCAGTGCATTGTGGAATAAGGGGTTGGGTCTCGAGCTGCTGGAGAACTTTGAGCTTGCTAGTCAGCTGTGTTGGAGCCGAGGATTGGCTCTGAACCCCATCAGTGAAGAAAGAAGGCGAGATGGAACAACTCACGTGGAACGTTATGGTGAGTGCATAACTTCTTTTTATCCCTACACAACAATTGGAGCAGTGTTCAATACTCAGTCTAGTCTGATATCACTCCCAATTCACAGACTCCATCGATTGAGGCTTCAGCTCTGGGTGATACTATTTCAAACAACAGTCTCTGCAAGGGAAGTTCTTCAGGCCCTAGGTTCTATGGCTGTGTCAATTCCAATTGTGCCTCTAGCAAAGCTACATATGTGGATTCTGCAATGGCTTCTTCTGTGTCACTGGTTCTCAGACTATCACCCCCTCCATTACCAGATTCGAATAACCAATTCCTGCAAACAGGACCTGCTTTGGTGAATGAGGCCAGATGTAGAACTTTGGAGTTGCCCATTTCAAACTCCTCAGCCCACAGCCATTGTGACCACAGATGCTTCCCTGATCAGGTGGGGGGGGTCATTTCCAGGGAAAGACTGCCCAAGGCACATGGTCCACCTCAGACACCCACCTGCATATCAGTGTTTTGGAACTGAGAGCTGTGCTGTTAGCATTTCAAGCCTTCCATTTGGCTCTCCCTTCCAGGACAATTGGAATTCAATCAGACAATGTCAGTGGTCTGATATATCAACAAACAAGGAGGAACCAAGTCCTTCCCCCTATGTCAGGAAGCTATGAGAATTTGGCAGTGGGCGAGACCTTCCAACTGCTCCTGATAGCAACGCATATCCCGGGGAGCTGCAATGTGATTGCAGACAAACAGAGCAGATGCATTCTCATCCCCCACGAGTGGTCCTTCAACCCTGAGGTGGCGTCTGTAATCTTCAGCCACTCGGGGCAGCCTTGCGGCAGTCTTTTCACTTCCCCATCAAACAACAAGTGCAGCAGCTATTTCGCCCTACTTCCCCTAGAGGGGGAATCACCGAGGGACGCTCTGATCCATGACTGGCCCACGGGACTTCTTTATGCTTGTCTTCCCATCCCTCTGATCCCACAGTTTCTAAAGAAAGCTCTTCAGTTGAGATGCGAGGTGATCCTCATAGCTCCATTCTGGCCTTGACAAGTTTGGTTTCCCTTCCTTCAGCCTCACCTAGCATATTCACCATGGATTCTGGACCCTTTACCAGATCTGATTACTCACCTCCAAGGGTTGAGTCACCCAAATCTGTCGAGTCTCAAGCTGACAGCTTGGTTTCACCACTTCCACTAGTCGCCAGGCAAGCTAATCTCTCCTCGCCTGTTCAAGACATCATTCTGGCCTCTCACATACCATCCACCAGAAGACTATATCAGGATAAATGGGAAAGGTTCTCCATCTGGTCCAAGGATAACATGCTGGACCCCTATTGAGCTCCAGTTACTGCAGTGCTTCAATACTTGGCTATGTTTTTTGATAATAGAGCCTCTGCCTTTACGGTACAAGTGCATCTAGTGGCAATTTCCAATTTTCACAATGGTATAGATGGCACCCCTCTTATCTCTTTATGCCTTTGCAAGGCTTTCCTCAAGGGGACCTTTCATATCAGGCCTCCTGTCAGACAGCCCGTGGAACCATGGAACCTCACTCTAGTCTTCAGTCTTTGACTCAAAAACCCTTTGAACCTGCTGCGAAGTGTGACCTAAAGTTTTTTTCATGAAAATCCTTGTTCCTGTTAGCCATTACCTCTGCCAGAAGAGTCTCAGAGCTGCAGGCATTGCATATCATGAGACCCTATCTGGTCTTTCATAAAGACAGAGTATCACTTCGGATGAATCCATCCTTTCTTCCCAAAGTTGTTTCTGAATTCTCCATTAACCAGACCATTGATCTACCAGTGTTTTTTATGAATTTTGCCAATAGAGGAGAGTATTGCCTTCACTCTTTAGACGTACATGGACAATTGAGATTTTACCTAGACAGGACCAAACCTATCCATACATCTTAACAGCTTTTCATCTCTTTTTCTGGGCCCAAAATGGGAGAGGCTGTTTCCAAGGTTACTTTATCAAGATGGCTAAGGGACTGCATACGTTTTATGTATTCCCTCAATAATGAACCTATGCCAAAAGTTAAAACTCATTCCACTACATCAATTGTAGACAGCAAGTGAGGACCAAAAAAAAAAAAAAAAAAAAAGAGGTCTCTCAGTGAAAAGAAAAAAAAAAAAAAATTAAAAAAAAAAATTTATATCTGGGCTTCTCAGGCTGTTCAATGACTTGAAAAAACATATAGCCATTAGAACCCACATAACCAGGTTGTGTTAGCAGTTATCAACAAAAAAAACAAAAAAAAGAAAAAGAGAAATTTAAAAGGCAAAAAATGGCCAGCTAGTAGCTTACTTTATACTTACTTATGAACCTATTATATTATTTAAAATTATTAAAATTTAAATAGTTAGCCCCTTTTGGAAATAATGGTCCACGAATATATAATGAAATGTAAATAATGTAAAAACTATGAAATCTATGAAATGCTATGTATGTTTTGTGTTCTACATCAGATGACTTTCTTTTTCTTCCTTTTTTTCTTTGATTGAAATATTTTTTCAACATAACTGATTTTTCAGATAGTTTCATCTTAAGTTTTTGTGTGACTAAAAATGTAGCTTAGAAATGCTTCATCATGCATTAAAAGAGGTTACAGTAACCTTAAAAATGGACAGTGAAACAAGATAAGTGATAAGTAAGTTGAAGTATTTGAAAAATTGTGTATATACAGCAGGAACAACTTTACCCAACAAACAACAACACACTAATCACAATACAATCATTGACTTGTACACATGAAAAACATACAAAACCAAAGAAGTTGAAAGAGAAATAAGGCTTGTCAATGTCAGGGCTAAAAGTGCAAGTAGTAAACCCAAAAAAATCTAAAATAAACCCAGTGACTACCACAAGCACAAAAAGTATAAAGTAGCGATCAAAAAAATTCACTCATAGCAACTACCATAAAACAAATAACAATGTTTAATAAAATTAAAAACAAGTAACAATAAATAATAAAGCTTTCAAAGTAAAAAAAAACTTTTCCTTCTTAGTAAAAAAATTAACATCATTCCCAAGGCAATTATAAACATCAACAATTAACACATTCTGTGGTGTAAATAGTGGTTTCATTGCTGCTTTTTTAAGTTTTTAAAGCAAAAAAAAGCAAGCACATTTAATAAATTACATACTTACCTACTTTTACTTGTCGCGTGTAGTAGTCGGTAAAAAAATCTCAAAACTTTCTCTCTCAACTTTTGTTCGGCCTTCTCCTCGCCTTTCTTCCCTCGTCCTCTAATGCAACTATCGCAGCGATCCACGCCACAAAGCTGCGAAACTTGCAGCGATCGTACGAGCGATCTCGCTCAGCTCTTCCATCCTGCTTTTAACGAATCTATTACAAAACTAACTAAGGGCTGAAACAAAGACGCCCAGCTTCTAAAAGCTAAAGGCGAAAAAAAGGGAAAAAAGGAATTTTAATTTATGCTGGTCGCTGGTTTAAGGGAAAGAGAGCTGGTGAAGATGTGACACTACTGCACTAGATCTATGGCAACATCTATTGCATTCCATTCCAGGGCTTCCATGGATGACATCTGCACAGCAGCTACTTGGGCTAAGCCTCATACTTTTATCAATCATTACAAATTGGACTTGGTCTCCAGAGGGAGAGCTACCTTCAGCTGAATGGTACTCAGGAATGTTCTTCCATAAGGGCCACCCATGGACCTAAGGTAGCTTGGATTTCTGTCCCATCAGTGATGAATGGGAAGAAGATTAAAAACATTGGATAAAGAAGTTATGTCTTACTATAATGTTCCATCTGTGTTGTTCATCTTCTTTCATTCATCACTTCCCACCCTACTTCCCCCTCCAAAGGCTCCTGGGGGATGCTTTATTTACTTATTTATTGACGTATGTTAACCGGCTTAGTCCAACTGGGCTTGTGGCCCATTTTCAGTGGAGACCCGAGGAGAAAAGCTCCAACAATACATTTCTATTACAGAGTAACATATTAATGCAAAAAAAAAAATACTGCGGTGGTGGTGCTGCGGTAGCATTGTCGCCTCACAGTAAGGCGTTGTCCTGTTCGATTCTCAGCCAGAGCTTCTTCTGTGTGGAGACATGCATGAATGGGCGTACCTTCATTGAAGGTTATGTGGCAGGGCCAGCAACTCTGCACGTAAAAATCTACTGCCAATCATTTGCGGACTGGAGTTCCGCTGTGGTGACCCCTAACCGGGAAAAGCCGAAAGACACAACATATTAATACAAAAAATAATATGGTGAGAAACAATTATACAGAGCAAAAGTTATACATTTGTTAGGTACGTACAAACAAGTTAAAGTTCCAAGTATGGAGAAGGAGACAAAAAAGACATTAAGAAACATAATTTTGCAGTGAGATTATGCATTGGGTAGAGCAGTAAAACAAAGTAAATATATAATTCTACAGTTTGTGCGAAATTATGTAAATACCTTATGAGAAGTGAAAGGGGGGGACTAAGTGGGGTCCTTGATAAGGGAGAGTGTGTAAATACCTTATGAGAAGTGAAAGGGGAGAACTGGGTGGGGCCCTTAATAAGGCAGAGTGTGGGTGGGAGACTAAGTGGGGTCATTACAAGGGCAGGTCCTGGAATTGAGAAAATATGTTTTTAGTTTAGTTTTAAAATGAGGGGTGTGTGGAATTATACGTAAGTGAAGTGGAAGTCTGTTCCAGGCATGGGCGATAGAGTGTTTATAAAGTAGTTCGCCTACGGACTTTGTTGGGTGGTAAATGTCAAGTAGTTGTTGATTAAAAGTACAGAGGGTTCGGGATGAAGTGTAGATAGAGACTAAGCCAGAGAGATTTGGACAGGAGGAGGGTTTATAAAGGATAGAGTGAAACATGTGAAATTGATAAAGTAGCAATAGTTGGGGAAGTTCAAGCCACTGAAGAGAGTTTAAGGCAGTGCAGTGGTGTGATTTGTATGGAGAGTTAGTAATGAATTTGGCTATTTTATGGTAAGTTTGTTGAAGTTTGTTAAGAGTGCTGGCCTGAATATTGGTAAGGACTGCGGCGGCATATAGGAGGGTAGGGAGGAGGAGGGCCTGTCCAAGAGTAAGTCTAGTATCAGGAGTTAAGAATATTTTGTTCCAATAAAGCAGGCCTAATTTCTGGTGTGTTCTTTTTTTACATTGGTGTATGTGTAGGTTGAACTTTTAGTTCATCATCGATGATGACCCCTAGGAGTTTGGTATGGTTGTCAGGTTGGATAGTTGTATTATTAGAAGATGTAATAACAAAGGATGTTTTATGGTGAGAATGAGAACGGGGAAGGAAAAGTAGTTTATTCTTTTTGGGATTAAGGATCAGTAGGTTTTGAGAAAGCCATTGTTCTGTGGATAGTAGGGTTTGTTGGGTTAGGGAATTTAGTTCAGAAATGTTATTAGAGATAGAGATAAGTGTGGAGTCATCGGCATATTGAATGAGAGAAGAATCTTTACAAGAGGAGAAAATATCATTGGTGAAGATGTTAAAGCAAAAGGGGTCCTAAGATGGAGCCTTTAGGAACACCAGTAGAGTTGGGAAGAAAAGGGGAAGAGGCTGACAGCCATTTGACAGATTGTTCCCTGGCAGATAAGTAATCATTGAACCAAGCAAGTGATGAGGGGGCTAGCAAGTTTGGATAATAGTAAAGGATGAGAGACAGTATCAAAAGCTTTGGAGAGATCTAGGAAAAGACAAGAAATGAGTTTATTCTTGTCTAGGGCCTCTGCAATGGTGTGTGTGAAGGAGAGGAGGGCAGTGATGGTGCTGTGGTGTGGACGAAATCCCTGTTGGGTAGGGGTGAGCAAGTTATGGTCGAGGAGGTGTTTAAGAAGCTACGAGTGGACACATTTCTCTAGTATCTTAGAGAGGGGGGAACAGAATAGCATATAGGACGGTAGTTAGAAGGTTCAGTGGAATTTCCACCTTTATGAAGAGGGATAGTAAAGAAGGATTTCCAGAGGGAGGGGGCAGTACATTGAAGAATGGATCTGTTTATTAGTATAGATATAGGATAGGCAATAGAGTCAGCAGCAAGTGTGAGGAATGTAGGAGGTAATTTGTCAGTGGAGGGAGAGCATGGTTTTATTATAATTAATAGAGATTTAATATAGGTAGTGGGAACATGCTGAAAGGAGAATGAAGTTGTGCTAGGTACACTAGGAGGGGCAGGTATAGAAGTTGAGTTAGGACTAGTGGTTATGAGATTTTGGATGGAAGAGATTAAGTGTTTGTTTAAGAGGGTGGCAGTTTCTAGACTGGAAGAGTTTGGGTATGGTGAGGGATTAGCGGGACTTCCAGGATAGAGAATGTTGTTGAGAGATGACCAAAATCTATGAGGATTGGATTTATTGTTGAGTTGGGCAGAACTATAGTATGACTTTTTGTCGTTTGTGTTAAGTTTTATAGCAAGGTTCCTCAATTGTCTATATTTGAGAAGAAGAGGTGGTTGTTTAGTTTTAATCCAAGCTTTCCAAGTGTGGTCTCTTTGTTTCATAAGGGACTTAGTCTCTGTGGAGAGCCAGGGAGCATGATTTGATTTTACTCTGATTTTCCTAGATGGAGCTAGGGAGTCTAGGGTACTCAAGAAGATGTTATTGAAAGTGCTGACAGCATCATTAAGGAGGAGCTGTTTAAGGATGGACCAATCTGTGTTGTGGAGAATAGAGTTGAGTGGGGAAGAGTTGAAAGTAAATAGTTTTTGACAGTCCTTGATGAGGTGGGGTTTGGGAGTATGGTGGTTGTGTCTAAGGAAGGTGGTAGGGAGATGGTCACTGAGGGAATCAGGTAAGGTGGTGGGATTGTGGTAGTGGTGAGGGGTATTGGTTAGGATCCAGTCAATTATGGAGCTGGAAGTTGAATTTTTATGGAATCGAGTGGGTGATGAAATAAGTTAGTGGAACCCATGAAGGTAGATGCTGAGTTGGGGAGAGTCAGTTGAGAGTTTGGATCAGCCTATGTTGACATCACCGAGGATAAGTGTCTCACGTGGTATATATATTGAGGGAGAACCAGGATAGGATGTTTTCAAGAATGGGCAGATTGTTGCCAGGAGGAATATAGATGGAAGCTAAAACAAGTTTTTATGTGGGTTCAGATGGCAGTTAAGAATGATGAATTTAGCAGGGAGGAAGTTAGGAATAGAGGGTAGGTGTAAGGAGAGATGTTAAGGTTTTTAGAGTAGAAGATGGCTACGCCACCTCCTTTTTTTACAGGTCTGTCAGATCTGAAGATGATATAGCCAGGTGAGAGTATTTCACTCTCTGAGATATGTGGCTTAAGCCAGGTGTCTGATAGGGAAAGAATGTTTGGGGTATTGAGAGCACTCCATGAGTGCAACTCAGTAATCTTATTTCTTAGGCTTTGAATATTCAGAGAGTAAATGGTTAAGTCTTTGGCAAGGAATGATTATTGTGGCTGTGACTGATGAATATTAGAGGTGTGAGATGGGGGGCAGTGAAGAGTTAATTGTGGAGCAGGTGTCGGGGAGGGTGGGGGGGTGATGAGGGGCCTGGGTTGGGATGGACATCGCCAGAGCAGAGTAGTTGTTTAGAGAAAGGTGTGAGGGTAGTAAATGATAGATAAAGTTTGAGTAGCTTTGACTTCGCTTTAGGGGAAGATTTAATAACCTGTAAAAAGGGGGCTTTGGGTCTAAGTGGTGCCCTAGGCTATTTGCACAGAAGTGGCCTCGGCTTTACGTCCTTTCTTGAAGCAAACTCGATCTGAGGTAACAAGGAGAAGGGGATTTTGGGTAGAGACTTAGCTTGAGAGTTTTTTGGCTGGCACGAGCTTGGTAATAGGCCAACTCAGTTCTGAGGGATAGGAACCAAACCCATCAGTGATGAATGAAAGGAGATGAACAACACAGATGGAACGTTATGGTAAGACATAACTTTTTTTTTATCCATGAATGTGGGATACTATCAAATGCTTTTTTGTAGTCAGTCTATGCCATACTTAGATTCTTCTTAGGTTTCTTAGGTTTTTGACATTGAAAAAGGCTCTCTTGATGCCAGCCAAAAGTGCTCTTCGCAGCACCTGCAATGTGCCCAGTAATGACTCCTTTTGCAATTTGTATGGAGTTACATGGATTGGTAGCATATCTAAATATGATTGTAGACTCTTTTTTTTATAAGATCTGTTGCTTCTATTACTTTTGCAGCCATCTTGGTATCTTTCTTCCATATTGCTCTTGTTTCTGTTTGCAAATCCTGATATTTTATGACTTTGTGTCTTTCTGTACGCAGGACACTGTAGTCACTGGGTGTGGCGATTTCTACAAAGAGGTTTTTCTGGTGATATATAAGGTCACCTGTTATTCACATAACACTTAACCGGGGTCTTTATTTTTTTGTGGGAAAGTTAGTTCTGTCAACATTTGAATTAGCCATTCTGGATAGTTTTGGTTCATGTTTTTGGTAGACTAACTGCTTTATTTCCCTAACATCCGAAAGAGGGTATCCAGGTTTCAGCTATTCGTAGAGGGTTAACCCTTTTACTTTTCCATTCATGTAGGGTCATCTGTAGAAAAAATCCCCCATACAAACCCTTACTACTTTTAGAAGGTACCTTGAATCTGGCCATCTAGCTCCATCATTTCCTTCAGAATTTGAATGACAGGAAGAATAGATATTAAGTTGTCTATCTCGCCTTCATTCTTGCTGGATGGGTTCGGGGCCGATCCTCGGCTCTGACTCGGCCTTCTACTAAAGCTCGAGAGCTATTTACTGGCTCGAGGCCTCCCCATATCCCACAATGCTAGGCGTCAGATACCCAGATCTCGTTTGCCGCTTCAGCTACGAGGTTGCGTTTTTTTACTGGCTCAGGTCGTATTAATCCTTTTTTATCTTTTTCAGCTAAAATTTAACTGTTATTTTCTTAGACTTAGATTGTCTTAACTTTTAGTGTACTGGTATCCCCTAGTTTGTCCCACTTAGGAAACTCATTTTCTGTTAGAGAGTTTCTCCCCTTCCTCCCCCTGGCTAACCCCCCCACCCTTGTTGTAACTATAGGTGTAGTGTTTAGCCTTATAATTTTTATTTAGATTGTTGTAGTTATTTTTAGTAAGTGTGAGTGTTTGTGATAGTTTTTTTTCTACTCACTACTGTTAACTATTCTAGTGCAGGCGTGTGACTGTGTCTGTGTGTTTGGTTTAAGCACTAGTGTAACAATTTTTTCTCTCTTTGGTATCCCCGGGCCAGTATGTCCAAAAATACCAAAGTTTCAGGCTTCAAGAAGTGTGACTCGTGCTGTCAGAAGATGTCTCTGACAGACGGTCACACTTCTTGCATGTATTGCTTGGGTTCCCTACACCTGCAGGACTCCTGTTCGGTCTGTCATGCCTTCAGCCCGAGAGTCCTGCAGGAGTGTAGGAACAAACTTATCTTGAGAGGCCTACTCAAGCCAGAGGGATCCCCAACGAAGCCTCAGTCAGGGAAATCCTCAAAGCCCACCAAGCCGTCGGCTCCCAGTTTGGAGCTGTCGCCGGGCGGGGCATCTGCCTCTTCATCAGCTCTGACTGGGGCCGACACATCTAGACCTCTATCGGCTCCAACTTTAATGTCAGAACCGTCATTAGGCCGGAAACGTTCTAGGTCCCCTTCCCTAGAATCGGTTCGCACAACTCCGAGGTCACTGTTGCTGCAGTCGGAACGGAGCCATAGGTCCCATTCCTCTCGGTCTTCCAGTTTATCCGACCATGACTTAGAGAGGGTGGTCAGTAGACTACTTAAATCGCAGGCCCTGGCCAAGATGTTAACCAGCCCTTCTCAACAGACTGTGGCTATCCCGGTAAAAGAAACAACAACCAGTGAAAGTAGCACTTTATTTTCTCTCTAGCGCCTCGGCTCACCAAAAGCCTTCAAGGAGTAACAATTCACATACATCCATACTATATATACCATTACCAACTTATTATTCAGTTAAACAATCAATTAAATATAAATCTAATTATCTACTTTAAAAACAGTGTATTAAATCAAACTTTTCCAACAACACTCAGTATTTAACCCTTTAGGGGTCAATGTTTCATATTTTAAAATAAAAATCATCTCTTTCCTTAAAAGTTCATTTCGTATTCTACCCTCACTAGCTTCATTTATAAAAATCTGCTCTAAAATAGCTACCATCAAACTATCACACTGTGAATTATGACACTCCGCAAAATGTTGAGCTATGGGACTTTCCATCTTATTTATTTTTATGTCCCTCAAATGTTCCATAATTCTAACCTTAAACATTCTTTTAGTTTGACCCACATAAAACTTATTACAACCACATTGAATGACATAAATAACTTGCTCTGTTCTACAACTAAAATAACCATTAGGTTTAAAACTAATTCCATTAATATAAGGAAAGAAATTTTTTACATAAGGACAAATTTTACATTTCCCACATGGTCTTGTTCCTTTAACCACAATTTGTTCGTATATTTTTTCTCTGGGCCTCATAACTTTCGTGTGCACTATCATATCCTTGATGTTTCGCCCTCTTTTATAGGCAAACTTCAATTTCTTTTTTATTAACTCATCCAACTCACTGAAATTCTGTAAAAACTTCCAAAAATGTAAGACACATCTCTTAATGCTTTCACTGTATATATTAAATGTGGAGACCATAAAAATTTCTTCCAGCTCTTTCTTATTACTCATATCTACTACCTTATTTTGTTTTTTCCAATATTTTGGTCCCTTATTATATCTTTTATCAAATATTTTATTTATACTCAAATCAATTAATTGACTATCATATTGTCTTCTTATAAACATATCTGTTGTGTTCTTTATCTCATTTAAAAAATCTCTTTCATCATTACAGATACGAGATAGTCTTAAAAATTCACTATACGGTAAAGCTTCCAGGGTGTGCTTGGGATGACAACTTGTGCCCATCAAAAATTGATTCAAGCAGTCAAACTTCCTATGTATACTAGTAACTATAGGTTTACCTATAATATCCTGTAAATTGATATCCAAAAAAGAAACATTCCTACCACACTGTATACCATCAAACTTAATACCAAACCTATTTGTTTGTATATCTTGTACAAATTTCTCACTTTCAGATTTGCCTCCCTTACACAAAAAAATCAAATCATCAATAAATCTAAAATAATATATAACATAATTTTTAACAAACAAATGAGTATAGATATACTCGAATTCCACCAATCCCATAAAAATATTTGCATACATGGGTGCAAACGCTGCACCCATGGCTGTTCCTTGGATTTGGTGGAAAATTCTATCATCAAAATAAAAATAATTGTTCTCTAAACAGAATTTCACTAAATCTGTGATATAATGCGTTAATGGTGAATCTCCCATCTGCTTATACAAAGCCTCTAGTCCAAAAGAATTTCTAATATTGGTGTAGAGACTTTTAACATCTAAAGTCAGCCAGTACATATCTTTACACCAAATCACAGTTTTGATTCTATTCAAAAAATCAAAGGAATCTTTTATGTATGATGGAAGTTTCTGTGCTTCTTTTAATAGCACATGATGTAATATCAGCCCTAAATTATGCAAAAAATAATTACTGGCCGAAACAATCGGTCTGCCCGGAGGGTTAATTATATCTTTATGAATTTTCGGCAAACGATAAAATTGAGCCGGTTTACATTCTTGAATATTCAATTTATTTTCAACATCTATATCTGACCAGTCACCTACACTACCAAAAAGCAAATAAACACCTTCACAGACTGAAAACCGCAAAAACGAGCGCCAGCAGCCAAATCCAAGGCAAACAACGTTTAATGGATAATGTAAGCACCAAAAACGCTTTCGGAGAGCTCAGTGTCCCTCCTTCCTCAGACAAATTTTAAAACCAGCTTGCAATCACATTTATACCATTTAACATCAATTAATTAAGTAATCAAACAATTTTAATTAAATACATACATTAAATTAATGGTAAGCATATAAAAATAGCTTACTTCCACACTGAGTAAATAAGTCAGTATTGCCACACTCTGTTCCTCATCCTTACCATAAAATATTGTGTACATAAGAATGCATTTAAAATAGTGGGCATGCACGCACTAAAACGTTCATAATTCATTCTTAACATTAAGATATAAATGTGTATAAATATAACTATAAATATAAATATGCAAAGATATATGTAAATATACCCCCACCCTACACTCACACACACACACACACACACACACACACACACACACACATTCACCCATACACTCAAACTAAGAAAACCTTAAAATGTTTAAAATAAACAATAAGACATACTTAATAGCAGGAATAAATGCAGAAAAACTTGCTTTTAACAACACCATGAGCTCTGTTAAACAGTAAGACTGCGTTAAATTAGAACAAAAACCAAAAATAAAAGCAAGCATTCTTCTTAACATTATGCATATACAGCAACTAAATAAATTCCACACATAAAAAGTGGGGCTACCTTTTCAAAGATAACAACTTCAAAACACAAGAGATGGAAACATATTCGTTTAAACCTGGGTGCATATATGCCCCAGTACGGATATGTCAGGCCAATTCATTATTATCTAAATGGATTTGCCACGGATCACCCTTGTTGTTAATATATAATAAAATAATTGTTCTCTAAACAGAATTTCACTAAATCTGTGATATAATGCGTTAATGGTGAATCTCCCATCTGCTTATACAAAGCCTCTAGTCCAAAAGAATTTCTAATATTGGTGTAGAGACTTTTAACATCTAAAGTCAGCCAGTACATATCTTTACATCAAATCACAGTTTTTATTCTATTCAAAAAAATCAAAGAAATCTTTTATGTATGATGGAAGTTTCTGTGCTTCTTTTAATAGCACATGATGTAATATCACCCCTAAATTATGCAAAAAATAATTACTGGCCAAACAATCGGTCTGCCCGGAGAGTTAATTATATCTTTATGAATTTTTGGCAAACAATAAAATTGAGCCGGTTTACATTCTTGAATATTCAATTTATTTTCAACATCTATATCTGACCAGTAACCTAGTCTTAAACCTCTACGTATTAGGTTCAAATAATTTTCCTTGGCTCCTGTTATAGCCTCAATGGGAGCTTCACAATATGTAGACTCATCCCCTAATAAGTCCATACACATTTTATAGTACTGAGTATAATGCATAACTACAAATTTATTGCCTTTATCAGAAGGCTTTACTATTAAATCACTTTGTTTAGAGAAATTCATTAATTCCATCCATTCTTTTTTTGATAAATTAAAATTCACATTTCTTTTATTCAAACTTTCTATTAATGCATCAATTTCAAAACTAACCATTGTCTGAAAATTTTTTATCCCTTCATGTATAAATGGTGGCATGAATTTAGTATTTGTATTAATTATCAACATATCTATAGTGCAATACGCATTCAATTCACTAACACAAGATAAATATGATTCATTCAAAGAATCATTACTAACTTCTAACACCTGCATATCCAAGCTAGATGAATTATTTAATAAATCCATAGACCCTGCACTTCCATCAACAATGCAGTTAAAATAGTACCACAGGTGTAATTTGCGAACAAACCTAAAAAGCTCTATTTTACATTCATATTTTTTTGGCAAAACTGTAGGTACAAATTTAAGTCCATGATTCAAAACAGTATAAACTTCATCACTAATATAGCAACCAGATAAATTGATAACTGAATTCGCAGAGTAACAAGAACAAAAATTAGTACCATTTAGTCCTTTTGTTTTCACGCCATTGACGGGGCGGCCCTCCTCTCTGTGATTCTTGTTCCGTATAACTTCTTTTCTGTTGTTGTTGCCTCCCATATGTTCTTTGAGGGCAAAAATGTTCAGTAAAAAAACAGTCATCTACTGGTGAGGGCAACGGTGGAAAATCAGTACCTAAATCATTGTCACTCTGTGCTCTATATATGTCTTTCCTTTTATCATGAGTCTTAGTCGTGCTGTCAGTTCTTCCTTTCTGATAAATGCTATCATTGGGATAACCCCTTCTTGAGCGTGACTGTTGATTGGATCCACCAAAAAAGGCTGTACCATTCTCAAAGTCCCGAAGATCTCTTTGTATTTTGCGCATTTTTTGTTCCAACACTTTATTCTCATGTATTGTAATTTTATCTTGAATCTCATTCAAACAAGATTCAAATTTAACCCTGTCCAAAGTGGGCATTAAATTTGTACATACCACAGTAATTTATTTTTTAATATTTGACAATTTAAGAATGTCTCGTTCTATTAAAATATTCAGCCATTCAATTGAACAATGATGTGCTACTTTTTCCCATCTTTGTTGGAAAACTTTATCAGTCGCACACGTAACAATGAACGGCTCTGACGGAAATTTCACTGCTCTTAAGCCTCTAGGTACTATATTGAGATCTACATACCTTTGCATGCTTGTATAATTGTAGTATGTTAGCATTTCTTTATCCATTAAATTTCTCAATTTAGAAAGCAAAATTTTAACTTCTCCTGGATATTCCATGGAGCGCTTACCAATATGGGCAAAAGGGTTACTTCCCCATTTGTTTCGGGTTTCAGCTAGAAAACGCTCCCATACTGGAACACCTGAAGCATTATCAGTAACTCCATTCCTCTCTGTACAATCAGAGCTACGCTCCCCATTGGTATTAATGAAGCCATCAAGGGTACGTTGGGAGGTACCTGGATTTTCCTCCCTAAAAATTCTCGGAATATTCACACCTGGATCACTGGCCATAAAAACGAGAAAGTAGAAGCCACTATACAACACCGAACTGTAATACGACCTGGAACACCACCAAAAGGAACAACAACCAGTGAAAATAACACTTTATTTTCTCTCTAGCGCCTCGGCTCACCAAAAGCCTTCAAGGAGTAACAATTCACATACATCCATACTATATATACCATTACCAACTTATTATTCAATTAAACAATCAATTAAATATAAATCTAATTGTGGCTATCCCGGTGTCTTCAACAGTTCCTCCTCCAACTCCCCTTTTGTGTTCAGAGCTGGAGCTGGTTGGGGCTCGAATCTTGGAAGCATCAAAGCCGATACCACACCTTTCGGCTCCTTCGTCGGCACCGATCTCTTCATTGGTTCCTTCCTTGGAGGGATCTCGGCGCCGAGACTCCCTCGTCGGCTCCGAGGGGGCGAGTGACATCGGACACTTGTCCGACCCCATTCTCCCTCTCGGAACTTCGGCACAGTTGAGCACAGCCCCGACATCGGCCTCGGAGCCATCCCTCTTGGTGCCGGGAGGGGTTCACGTCTCTTCGGAGCGGGGATCCTCTGCTCTGCCCAACAGGGGTGCCTTCGAGGTCATGAGGAGCATGCTGACCCCTGTGTCGGCTCCACGATCGGCCCCTTTGGCTCCTCCCCTCATGCTGCCTGCATCGGTCTCTGTCCACCCTCCTGACCCCAAGCGTAGAGAGCAGACGCTCCAGGTTTCCCCATTGGGCGTATCTTCCTCTTCCGAGGCCTCTCCTGATCATTCGGAGGATTCCCCTCAGAAGAGAAAATGTAAGAGGAAACATGTTGACTCCCCCGAGTCAGTCACGTCTGATACCGACTTGGAGTATTCGGAAGGGTCCCCAAGGTCCCCCTCTGAGGATGTCTCCTTTTCAGACATCCTAGAGATCCTTAGGCAGAGGGGAAACTGGACTGCCCTTAACCCTTCCGAGGACGAGTCAGTGTACCTGGACACGTTTGGTTCTCGCCCTTCCACCTCCTGGGTGTCTCCGCCTTTCGACCCGCTCATGGAAGTGGTGGCTCGAAGGGCGTGGACAGCCCCGTACACAGTGGAACCAATTCCCGCAGGCCCACTAAGTTTATTACAGCCCCATCCGACAAACAGTTTCTGACAAAAGGTGTCCCTGTTGATGCCATGGTGGTGGCAGCAGCCACTAAGAAGGAGTTGGCTGACCCTTCGGTGCCTGTCCATCCACCTAATAAAGAATCTAGGACAATGGACAGGTATGGGAAGCGGATGATTTCTTCAGCGACCATTTCCATGCGGTCGCTGAATTATCTGTGCCATTTCACCCGCCTTCAAAGGGATCTTCTTAAGGAACTGTGTGATACCCTTCAGGATCCATCAGCTGCGGGTTCTCAGGACAAGATTAACTCCCAGCTGGTGACCCTTAACTCTATAGTCAACTCCTCCATGCGGCTCATTTCTTATGCAGCCGATGGGGTGAGTAGGGCCGCAGGTACAGGCGTGGCTTTGAGAAGACATGCCTGGATGCGGTTATGCAACTTTGCTGACCCCTTTAAGGTGTCCTTCACTAATACCCCCTTCGATGGTTCGGCTCTGTTTGGACCACAGGTGAAGGATATCCTTACCAGGTGTGAGCAGGAAGGCAAGACACTCTCTGCCGTGGGAGTCCATTTTTCTACCCCCTCTAGACCATACCTTAAAGGTCAGAAGAGTGAAAAAATGTGGTTTTGGAAACCCCAGGGAGTCGTGCCTGACACACGTGGCGAGTTTCCCTCCAGGGGCAGAGGAGGGAACAATAATAGATGCCACCTGAGGGGCAGAGGGGGTCCGCAAAATCAGGGTAGCAGAGAATCTTTCTCTGACAAACCCTTTCAGCACCCCTGATGGGCTGCCCGACTATCCACCTTCAGAGGCAGTCGGGGGAAGATTGTCACTGTACCCAGAAGCCTGGCAACTCCTCACACAACACAAATGGGTACGGTCTATCATATCTGAGGGTTACAAAATCCCCTTTGTCCACACCCCTGTACAAACAAACAGGTCCCTTCCAGATGTTCCACCCGGTCTAAGGGATCAAGCAGTACTAGAAATTTCAAAACTGCTAGAAAAAAGGGCCATCCAGCCAGTCCCAGCAGACCAGCAAGGATCTGGGATTTACTCCAAGTTCGTTTTGGTACCAAAAAAGACAGGGGACTGGAGACCCATTTTGGATCTCAGCAGGTTAAACAAATCTGTTCAAAGAACGAAGTTCCGGATGGTCACGCTTCAGTCCATTCTACCCTTTTTTGGTAAGGACAATTGAATGTGCTCCATAGACCTTCAGGATGCGTACTACCATATCAAAATGGACAGACGCTCCAGAAGGATTCTCCGCTTCCGGCTGAGAGCCAGTCACTATCAATTCAGAGCCCTGCCCTTTGGTCTCACCACAGCCCCCAGGGTGTTCACCAAATGCATGGCAGTGGTTACGGCTCACCTGAGACGGCGAGGATTCCAGGTGTTTCCATATCTAGATGTTTGGCTCCTGACTGCTTCCACCAGGCATCAGCTAGTGCGAGCCAGGGATTATACCATCCAAACTTGTTCCGAGCTAGGTATCTCTATAAACTTTGAAAAGTCTGCATTGTTGCCTTGTCAGTCTATAACCTTTATAGACGCAAGATTAAATACAAAAGAGCTGTCGGCAAAACTTCCCTTAGAAAGAGTATCAGACATTCGCCGACATGTCCGGACCTTACTACAGTGCAAGAGAATTCAGGCCAGATTTGTACTGAAAACCTTGGGTCTCATGGCAGCAGCAATCACATTAATCCCCCTGGCTCATTTCCACATGCGGATTCTTCAATGGATGCTTTTTACCCAATGGTCTTTTCAACAGCTTCCGATGTCTCTCAACATAATAATCACCCAATCATGCAAAGACCATCTGTCTTGGTGGATGGTCTCCTCTCAAGCACTTCAAGGCAGACCATTTGTTCTTCCTCCTCCTGTTGCCACGGTGACAACGGATGCCTCCCTGATCGGGGGGGGGGGCATTTTCAGGGCAGGACTGTCCAGGGCACTTGGCAACCTCTAGAGTACCACCTGCACATAAACGTCTTGGAGATGAGAGCGGTACTTTTAGCGTTGCAAGCTCTTCAGGACTTTCTACCCACCGGGACTATTGCAATTCATACAGACAATATGTCTGTAGTGTGGTACATCAACAAGCAGGACGGAACCAGGTCCTATCCCTTATGTCGAGAAGCACTCAGACTCTGGCAGTGGGCGATCTCCTCTCAATGGTTTCTGATAGCAACGCACATCCCCGGGAAATCCAATGTCATAGCGGACACGCTAAGCAGAGCTATTCTCATGCCTCACGAGTGGTCTCTCAATCAGTTAGTAGCGGACAAAATTTTCCGCAGATGGGGTCAACCTTGCTGCAACCTTTTCGCAACCCCTCTCAACAGCAAGTGCGACGATTTCTTCACTCTCTTTCCCCTCCCCGGCCACTCCCCCAGAGACGCTCTAGTTCACGATTGGCCTCGGGGTCTTCTGTATGCATTCCCACCCTTTCCCTTAATTCCCAAACTAATTCAGAAAGCGACCGCATTGGGATCCAGGATGATCCTCATTGCCCCTTACTGGCCTCGACAAATTTGATTCCCATTCCTGCATCGTCACCTGCTGGAGCAGCCTTTGAATCTGGACCCAGTGCCAGACCTCTTGGTCCATCAGTTGGGTGGGCTGCACCAATCCCTTCAGTCTCTCAACCTCACAGCTTGGTTGCTCCACTTCCAACCTTAGCCAGGCTTCCACATATTTCTCAGCCAGTGCGTGAAATCATTCTTTCTTCGCACAAATCTGCTACCAGGAAGAGTTATGCTAGTAAGTGGAAACATTTCTCTTTCTGGGCGGAGGCTAGAAATATAGACCCCTTTACAGCCCCTGTCCATCACGTTCTAGATTTTTTAACAGAACTCTTTCGAGCAGGTTCCTCGTCTGCCACTATTAGGGTCCAATTGGCTGCTATCGCTAATTTCCACGCTGGCCTGTCAGAAACCAGCATCATGTCCCACAAACTTTGTAAGGCCTTTCTTAAAGGGACTATTTTACTTAGGCCCCCGGTTAGAGATCCCCCACCTCCGTGGGATTTAAACCTCATATTAACTTCCTTGATTCTCCCTCCCTTTGAACCTGCGGCCTCCTGTTCCTTAAAATTACTCTCCTGGAAGACTCTCTTCTTAGTAGCCATCACCTCAGCTAGGAGAGTGTCGGAACTTCAAGCCCTCTGTATTCATCCTCCTTATCTTGTTTTTCACAAGGATAGAGTTTCACTCAGGACTAATCCTTCTTTTCTGCCCAAAATACCTTCTGAGACAAACCTGAATCAGGCTATTGATCTATCTGTCTTTTTTCCTAACTATTCGAACAGAGCTGAACAAAAGTTACACCAACTGGACGTTCACAGGCAATTTCGTTTTTATTTGGATAGGAATAAACAAACAAGAAAATCGGACCAACTCCTCCTATCCTATGCTGAGGGCAAGCAGGGCCTGCCAGTTTCTAAAGTAACCTTATCCAGGTGGTTGGCCTCTATTATCACTTTGATTTATCAATTGAGACATAAAGAACTCCCTACAAAACCAAAAGCTCATTCCACCAGAGCGTTAGCTACATTGGTAGCTTTTCAAGCAAGACTACCAATGGAATCTATTTGTGCTGCAGCCACATGGGCTGCTCCTCATACTTTCATTTCACATTATAAGTTGGATATGGCCTCCAGGAGTCGAGCTGATTTTGGTTCCACTGTGCTCAAGAGTCTGTTCCGATGAGCCACCCAGGGCTAGGTGCTAGGGACGCTGTCCCATCCAGCAAGAATGAAGGCGAGATAGACAACTTAACATTAAGAAGTTATGTACCTACCATAACGTTCCATGTTAGTTGTCTTCTTCTCGCCTTCTTTCTTGCGTCCCACCCTCCATCCCCCTACCCTGGACAGACCGAGAAGAATCCCTTTTGAGGCCTTCTTCCTGTGGCTGAGTTTTATCTAGGTTTCGTCCTCCTCTGTTTTTAGTACTGCAGGTAAACCTTGTAGTTTTGGATAGGTGTCCTTAAAAAAATTTTTCCATGGTGTTAGCTCTGCTAAATGAGATCTGGGTATCTGACGCCTAGCATTGTGGGACATGGGCAGGTCTTGAGCCAGTAAATACCTCTCGAGCTTTAGTAGAAGCCCGACAACCTATCCAGCAGGAAAGAAGGCGAGAAGAAGACAACTAACATGGAACGTTATGGTAGGTACATAACTTCTTATTTCTGTATACTCTGGTCATGCTTTTGCAAATCTGGTATTATCCTTTCAGTACTAAGTTCTTTAGAAAAGCAACAGAGCTGTGGAACTTCTAGTGTGGGACTAGAGAAGGACAACCTGTGTCAATTCAAACAATTTCTGTTGGTTGTTTCTTGCTGTGTCTTTTCTTGTTATACCCACCATGGTAAAACATTTCCAGGCAGTATGAAGGCACATTCTATTAAAGCCTTGTTTTCTTTGATGGCTAGTTAGAAAGAGGTGGACTCAAGAAACACTGTAGAGCAAACTACATGGTCCTCTGTGCATACTTTTTACAAAGCAGTACATACTGGATTCATTTTCCAGGCTCAGGACTGACTTTATTAGGACCATTTTCTACAGACATGTGGACCCTTACTCTTCCTCCTTCCAGGTTGGATAAGCTTTGGTAATTAACTAAAATAGCCAAAGGCTACAGCAGCAGTGAGAATGACGAACATAATATAGTTATGTAAGTTGGACTTACCATGACAGTAGATGTTTGAATTCCTAACTGTTGCAATAGCTGTTCCAACCCCCCCTACTGCATATAGTTAATTGTTGGAATAAACATTTATATATTTTTGGGGGGGGGGGGTTGGAAAAAAATACTCTTTCTCTTTTTATTTGGGCAAGAAAGTCCTGATGTTTATATTTTGACTGCTGATTTCCCTCCAAGGGGCTAGCTAATCAGCAGTCAGAGTGTATGTGTGAGAGTGAGCCAGAGTTTTTTTGAAGACTGTTCTGTTGTTGTATCTTGGGCAGGATGCAATCCAAATAGCCAAAGGCTACTGCAGTAGTGAGAAATTTGAGCATATACAGTGGATGCTTTGTAATCTGTCTGTGAACCATGGCTTTTACTGTGGCAGGCAACTGAGTAAATGTCAGGAAAATCCTACTTGGACAGCTGAACTTTATTTGGGGTTAATCTCTCTTTAATTGACGGCAGGTGTGTACCCAAGAAGAGTGAATGCTGTAATTAAATCAAAAGGGGCTTCAACAAAGTATTAGTGTAAGGGTGTGCACACACAACTAAGTATTAGTTTAAGGATGTGCACACTTATGCAACCAGGGTATTGTATGTTTTTTATTTTTTATATTTTTCCCCTAACCGATTTGTTTGTTTTTCAATTGAATTGTACAGGTTATAGGTCATATTAAAGGTGGGAAAAGTTTTGAAATGATTTATTGTGGTTTCATTTTTTTTATATCACAAAAACCTGACATTTTAACTGGTGTATACACTTTTTATATCCACTGTATTGTTATGGTGAGTGCAGCTTACACAGCTGTATTTTATTAGCCTTGGACAGTGCCTTGAAGACTTGTTCTTGGAAAAATTTGAGGATGTGTAGATGTGGGTATGTGATTTGGGAACACAGGAGGGGAAGGAGGTAAAGTTAGAGCTAAATTTGTCTACTAGTAGATTAGCTATGTTCTCTGGGTCAAAATATGTGATATCATAGTTGTGTGCCGTGCTGGGCATTGTTTCTGAAGTATCTAACACAGTTAAAGAAGGCATTGTGGTTATCCTTAACCTGGGTGGCTATTTTTACCTCATATCTAGCCTGCTTAATTTTTATAAGAGGTCTCATTCTATCTACCTTAAGAGCATACTTAATCTAACCAATAAAGAGTTTAAGGGAACCAGTAGGAAGTTCAGAGCTAAATATAAACTTAAAATAACCAGGAAAACCAAAAATAACTGCTAAACATTCTTCATCTACGTCAAGAAGTTAGGAAGTAATACTCAATAATGTTAGGACCTAGTTCACAATAATACTACACTTTCTGACCCAAAGGAAATAGCTAATATCCTAGCTAACCAATTTAGTGCATATTTTACTCCACCCACAGCTATAGCTGTTCCACAGGCCACCCCTTTACTTAATATGGAACAAGTTCTGTCAATCCTCTCAAAAATACTTCATCCCTGGTCCTTGATAGCTTTCCAGGTCACCTAGATTGTCAGTGATAGATATGGCCTTTCTGAACCCCTGCTTACCTCTTTAATCTAAGCCTCTCCACTGGTTGCATTCCCGAAGCCTGGAAAACAGCTAATGTAGTGCCATAGCACAAGGGTGGCCCAACCACAGACCCTGGTAACTATTCACCCATTAGTCGTACTAGCCTCATATGCATTATCTCAGGCCTCATTGTTGTGGACATTGCAAATCTCTTATCCATGAACCCTTATCAATTCGGCTTTGTAAAAGAAGGTCCTGCCTCTTTAAACTCATTAATTACTTTGAAAAGGTAAGCAAAGCAATGGGCATTAGTTAGGTGGTGCATAGAGCATAAATAGCCCTGGCCAAGGCCTTTGACACTAATTCCCATGCAGGTATTATTGACAAACATGTAAAGCTGAGTATATTCCTTATACTGGACAGTATATAGTTCTCTGGTTGTCTGACAGTACCCATGTGATTATTGTCACAGGTGCCTTGTCTGAAAGCAAAAAAGTTGTCAGGCGTATACCAAAAGGCTCAATTTTGGAACCTCTCCTGTTTGGCATTCATTTCTCAGACCTTTAGGCCAGCACTCCTAGCCTGTAGTTAACAATGTTTGCAGACAGCTATAAACTGGGTGTTGTTATTTGATCTTCAGCTGGTTCACAGTTACTCTAACATAGGTTAGACAATGTTAGCAGCTGGTGCAAGGACAATGGCCTCAAATTAAATGTAAAAAAAATGTAACATAATTCATTATGATAAACAAAACAAAATGTATGTGTTTGTACATAATAAAGCTACTTGAACAGAACCCACAAATGTTCATCTATTTCATCCTGACTAGACGAGTGGCACTTCTTGATGATGGAAGAATTCTGATCAAGTCTAGGTTCATTCCTGCCTCAGACACATGTTCTGAGAGTCATCTGTTGCTGTATGCTCCATTTAGTTTGAATTTGAAGTTACCTTATGGATTCATTGTGACTGCAAAGTTGGAGCTACTGTCATTCTGTTATGCAATGCAAATTGGAAGAATTGGAGAACTTTTCAGTCAGTATTATTGTAGTAGTGCAGGGAGGGCTTGTCACTGCAGAAAAAAATAAAACAAACACTTTTTTTTACATTTTTCAAGGGGTGCAATTTACTTGTAATGTGAAAGGTTCTAGTACATGAGAAACATCATTCCACTGGCTCAGTGGTGTTTTGGGCTATCTGCCCAGGTATCCCAGTACTGCTCAGTTTTCAAAAGGTCAGACTCCCCTCCTCTCTCCTCCTGTGACAGCTGATTGACTAAACATAACGTGATAGAGAAACTTTCAGCTGTCACAGGAAGTGCGTCCATCTTTTTGTCATCCAAAGAAAGAAGAAAGTCTTTTGAGTCTTCGCAGGAACTAATGCTGATAATAAGCCCCATTTGGGGATCACCTTCCTCTCATTTTATTATTAGATTTATTATTCTGTTTCTATTTTTTATGTTTATTTGAAAAAAATATTTTGACATTTTATTTCTGTCAGTGTCGACAATAATTCCTGTGCGAATTTCTGCTTGTAGCAGCGTTTATTTGGCTTCTGTCTTTGACAAATGCTTGTTTTTTATTATTTCTGAGGAAACTTTCAGTATTTTTCTTAGAAGTGGAGTGTGTAAGTGTGCTGTTAGGCACTAGGGACTATGTCGTGCAGTCAGAACCACAAATTAATCATGCCTCTCTTTTACTGTTGTGACACTGCTTTATTTTCATCTTTTGATAGGAAAACATTACACAATGTGTTTTTTTCAGCTTTTATAGATCATTTAGTATGTGTATGGTTCTGTTGTGTGTGTTTTTTAACATCAAATTACAGTTTTACCAAGAATGAAACTATGAATGTATTGTGGAAATTTTACTCTCTCTCTAACAAGGAAATATATGTGGAGCTAATTTTAGCACTGGTCTGGCTCATTGGTTCATAGGTAAATACTAGGGTATCAGTCTACAGACTATTATAAGCCTAACCAATAACCAGGGCTCAGATTCAAATGCTCTACCTTGTATCTATGAGGTAAGGGCCTTAACCATTAAATCAACCCTACCCCATCACATTCCCTACTTTGGTGTTTGGGCTTTATATAATGGAAATTCTTTAACTTTTGTCATTTGTAGAAGAACTCTGAAAACATTTCATACTATTTTGTTTGTGTGCGTGTGTGATTATAGGAGTTTAGTTGTGTGGGGGCTTACTTATTTCTTGAAACTTGTAAGTGATTATTGTGATACATTATCCAGAACTGTCAGTTTATTATTTTGGTTTTCATAACCCCCCCTTTGATGGAGCCTAGCTCTGGTACACCTTAGCTTATAGTTAGTATTTCTGTCAGGGCCACTGCTTGGCCGGCAGACCACTTACCATTTAACCCATTTTCCTGTATTGTACCTTTAACAACTACATGGTTTAGACACATCCTCTAAGCCTGTTAAAGTACCTGACACAGGTATAGAAGAACCAAACCTTTTAGATGCAGAAGTACTCTGGGCAAAGAGACCCCTTGCCAGACATAATATTCAGTTCCCAGAGATTTTATCTAGTAGAGCGGTTCATAAGAAAAAGAAACAGAAGCTTCATAATACAGCTTATAATCATGTTATAGCTATTCATAACACTGATGTGGTTTCCTTGGATAAGAGTGTTCTGCAGAGAGCTAATTCTGGTGACTGTGTTCTCATGGTTTGCTCTAGTGTTAGTTTGGTAATTTTTTAGTTGACACTGAGTCTAGTAACTCTGGTTCTTCAGAAGGTAGACCTGAGCTTAAGTCCAAACAAGTGTTCACTTTTCCTTAGCTGATTGCTAGAATTAATGATGTTCTTGCTTTGGAGCAATTGGGAACTACACAGAGCTAGGCAGGGCGTATGACCTTACAGAGGACGAGGTGCCCAAAACTGTGGATAGCACACCCCCCAACTGGCCTTACAAGATGTTTATAAAGCTGCCTACAGAACACCAGTATCTATTACAGTGGTCCCTAAAAAGGCTCAGAGAAAAATATAGTGTTGTTTTTTTTTTTTTATGACAGGTCTCTTTTCTTATTTGACTGCTGACCCAGCTGTGTTCTCTCCAGTTGCCTGCTCAGATAAAAAATACTTGGCTTAATCTAATCCAATGCTTCCTAATAAGAAGGAAAATTGTTAAATATTCAGGGCAAAAGGATGTGTCTTTCTACTAGTCTAACCTTTAGAATGATAAATCATCAAGGCTATACGTCAAAATTTATTTTACAGTGTGAGTACAGTCTGGATGATTCTGTGACACCATTACCTGCAGAACAAAAGTTTTATATGAATGAAATTGCTTCTAATTTGACTCAGGTTTCAAAACTTGAATTGAGAAGTTTGAATGAATGTGCAGATACAGTCTCAAGAAATGGTGCTTCTTCTGTTATATTAAGATGGCATGCTTGGTTACGTAATCATAACTACTCTGATGATTTTAAAGACAAAATTCTGAATGTACCTTTAAGTTTTTAATTGGTGTTTGGGCTCTCTGTTCACAGATTCTCAAACAGCGGGATCATAGAGGCAAATTAATACATGGGTTATCCAGGATGTTTCATGCACTCAAATTCTCCCTAAACAATGTATCTTCCTTCAAGAGGCAATCTCAGCTTTACAAAAGTCAGAGATTTAAAAGGAAATGGCAGGAGGATAATTCTTACAAACCAAACAAGAGAGAGGTTTTATGAAAAAAAGACTCAACCCCCTGCAAAGGAATGATATGCTCTGCCCCCATATATTTTATCTAGTAGTGATGTTGACATGAAAAAGAAACAGAAGCTTTAACATACAGTTGATAATCAGATTATAGCTGTTCATAATGCTGATATATGTGGTTTCCTTGGCTATGAGTATCCTGCAGACAGTTAATTCTCATGGTTGTGCTCCCATACATGGCTCAAGTGCTAGTCAAGAAATGCTGCTGCTTCTGTAGTATTAAGACAATATGATTGGTTTTGTAATCAGAACTTCTCTGATGATTTAAAAGTCAAAATTTTGAATGCACTTTTAAGTTCTGAATTGATGTTTGGGTGCTCTGTTACACAGATTCTCAAAATCTACCCACTCTCACTGCCCTTCCTTCTCTTCCTCCTTCCTCAAGGCTCTCTCTCAGCCCTGCACACAGCATCGCCACATGTAGACTCAGATAAATGGGTTCTTGACAGTAGATAGAAAATCGTCCCCCTTTTAGGAGAATTCCTGCACACCCACCAGACCCGAGAGAGTTTTTACTTCCAGTACTTCATCATATGGTAGAAGAAGGATTGTAGAACCTGTGCCTGCAATACACAAAGGTAGAGGATTTTACTCCAGAATCTTTTTTGTACCAAAAAAGGAGCACTCCTAGAGACCCATCATAGATTTGTCCTTTCTAAATACCTTTGTAAAAGTTCCAAAATTCAAAATGCTCACTTTACAGTTGGTTCTAGCATTGCTTACTGATCTCTATTTCATGGTGACTCCAGATCTCAAGGTCTCTTATCATATTCCTATTGCTCCCAGTTTCAGGAAATGTTAGGATTTGCTGTGTCTGACTTACATTATCAGTTTTCTACATTACAATTTTGTCTATCTACTGCATCTCATGTGTTAACAAAGTATCTGACTCCAGTGGTTGCCAGTTGCAGAACCCCAGGCACCTACATTTTTCCTTATTTACGCAACTTGCTGATTTGTGAAGATTTTGTATTCTGGTGCTTCGTGTCCTTAGAAAAAGGTTGCATCCTTCCTGTCCCATCTGGACCTTAGATTGAATCCTCAGATGTCCTTCCAAACACCCAATGAATTGTTTTCCCTTGGGTGTTTGTTAGACACAGTAAAAAGGATGGCCTTGCTGCCAGAAGACAAAGGTCTGACTTGTCAGGGGATTTTCTTGAATTTCTCTTTTCTAGACATGGCCTCAGCAAGAGGATTCCTCAAAATACTTGGCCTCATGGCATCACTGATCCTCATGATACAACTAACCAGACTACACATGAGAAAAAATGTAGTTGTACTTGAAGAATTGTTTGACCCAGCCCCTTTGTCCCTTGGATTTCCAGGTACTGGTACAGGAGTTTGTGACACAGAAACTGAAGTGGTGGAGAGATCAGCTGTCTCTGAATCCAGGATTCCCTTTCTGTCATAAGACCCCTGTCCAGTTTGTCCGGATGGACTCTCCAGATTTTGCATGGGGAGCAACGTCAATTCACTTCAAGTGCAAGGCTTGTGAGTCCTCAGGATATGCCAAAGTACATGAACATAAATGAGATCTTGGCAGTGACTCATGCCTTAGAAGTTCTTCACCACTTATGGACACAGAGTCCTTTTATAGTGGTCACAGACAACATTACTGTGATGTGGTATCTGAACAAGCAAAGGGGGTTACAAGTCATACACTCTTTTCTGATTGGCAGTGATGGCCTGAGAGCTGGCTGTACAGCATTCTCTGATGCATCAGGCCTCATACATTCTGACTGTGATAGACAGACTAAATGATTCTGCAGAGACCATCACGAGTGGAAGCTCCATGTGGGGAACACCTCAAGTACATCTATCCACCACCTTTCAAAAGTGACAACTGAAAATATTCTGTTCAAGACACCCTTGTAACCATGCTTGGAAGGCAGACTGTCTATCATTCCTATGGTCTGGGATGTTTCTGTATGCATTTCCACCCTTTCTAATGGTTCCAAAAGTACTTCTGAAGATTCAGAAAGAATACCAAAGATCATCACACAACCCCCTTTTGTCCAGACAAAATGGTTCTACCTTTTAATGGCATTGGCCATGGGCAATTACCACAATAAATTTTCCTTACAGACTGTATCTGCTCATACAGCATCAGGAGTGAATGGTACATCCAAAGTTAGAGAAATTGCAACTGACAGCCTGGATAATTGTATTTTGATACCTTGTAGGTACGTTCTGATTAAAGAGCTTTCAGATACCCTCTCAGGATCCGTTTCTGAGGAAGTACAAGCCTCTGTCACTTCCCAGATGGCTACCTTCCAGTCTGTTTCTAACTCTTCCATGAGGCTTATTTCACATGTAGCCGAAGGAATGAGTAGAGCAAGCGAGTTCAGGCATTGCCATCAGGAGGCAGGCCTGGGTGCACTTGTGTGACTTTGTGCAGCCTTTCAAGTGTATGTTCATCAATGCTCCCTTTACCAGCATGTTTTTATTAGGCCCTAAAGTAAGAGACACATTGTCCAGGTGTGATAAAGATGGGAAGACCCTATCTGCAGTGGGAGTATGTTTCTCTACTCTACAGAGATCCTTTTCCAGGAATTAGCAAAGCAGTGGAAAAATGTGGTTCAGAAAATCCCAAGGGTCTTTTCCAGACACACTTGGAAGTAATTGCCCCAGGGGCAGAGGGGGAACTGCTATGGTAGGCACTGCCCTTGTGACAGAGGAGGCCCAAATGACTAAGGGTCTAGAGAAACTTTCTTTGGCAGACCCTTCCAGTGCTCCTGAATGGAGGCGTGATTGCTCTCCTCGGGATACAATTGGGGTCAACTGTCCCTGCAGCAGAGAGCCTGGCTGGAGATTACATCAAATAGTTGGGTGCAGAGGATCATTTCAGAGGATATTTTATACCCTTTTCCCTTCCTCCTCCCCAATGCAGAAAACTCCCTGATGTTCCACATAGTCAGGGGGAACAAGCACCTATTCAGGTGCAAATGAGTAATCCAGGCAATCCCACCAGACCAGAGAGGATCCAGAACTTACTCAAGATTCTTTTTAGGACCAAAGAAAACAGGGTACTGGAGACCAATCTTGGATCACAGCAATTTGAACAAATCAGTTCAACAAAACAAGTTCCAAATGGTCATGGTTTAGTCCATTCTTCCGTTTCTGGAAAAGGATGACTGGATGTGCTGGACTGACCTTCAGGATGTGTATTATCACATAAAGATGAACAAATGATCCAGGAGGTGCTTACAGCTCCAGCTGGAAGCCAGTTATAATCAGTTCAGAGTACTGCCCTTTGGTCTCACCACAGCCCCAGGGTGTTTACCAAGTGCATGGCAGTAGTAGCAGCTCACGTGAGACTGCATGGATTCCGTGTGTTTTTGTATCTAGACGATTGGCTCATTTTTGCCCTGACCAGGCATCAACTATTGAAGGCAAGAGACAATGTTCTCCAGATATTTTTATGTCTAAGGATATCAATAAACTATGAGAAAACCTGTCTAGAATGCACTCAAAGTTTAACCTTTATAGGAGTAATTCTCAGCACAAAAGAGACAATAGCCTCAATCCCCCCTTCAAGAGTGGAGACAATCAGGTTGCAAGTCACAAAAATAATCTACAACAACATCTCTGCACGGCTGGTTCTTCAGACTTTAGGATCCATGGCAGCAGTAATAATGCTAGCCACACTGGCCAGATTTCATATGAGAATTCTGCAATGGCTGTTATCAGCGAAATGGTCTATCCTTCAACAACCACTGTTAACACAAATAAAAATCACCACTATTTACAAAAAGATCTCAAATGGTGGATTCAGTTGGAGCAGATACTACAAGGTCACCCACTTGTTCTCCCCCAGCACAAGGCCACAGTGACCACAGATGCTTCCCAACTAGGGTGAGGGGGCATTTTCTGGGAAAAACAGAACAAGACACTTGGTCCCCCACAGACGGCAACTTGCATATCAATGTCTTAGAGATGAGAAATCTTCCCTTAGGAATGGTTGCAGTTGAATCAGACAACATGTTAGTAGTCTGGTATATCAACAAAGAAGGAGTAATCAGATGCTACCCCTTGTGTTGAGAAGCTCTCAGAGTGTGACAATGGGTGATCTCATCCAACTGCTTTCTCATAGGATGCATATTCTGGGAGCTCCATTGTGATAGCAGACAAATTGAGCAAGTGCATTATTCTATCTCACAAATGGTCCCTCAGTCAGAATGTGACACAAAAGGATATTCCATCAATGGGGTCAGCCTTGCTGCAATCTTTTCACCTCTCCCCTAAACAACAAGTGCAGCAACTACTTCACCCTGATCCCCCCAAGTGGGGAGTCACCGAGGGATGCTCCTCTTCACAATAGGCCCTCTGATCTCCTTTATGCCTTTCCACCCGACTCCACTATTCCTGAAATTTCTGCAGAAAGTGGCCAGGTTGAAGAGCAAAGTAATCCTCATTGCACCATATTGGCCTGTACAAATTTCATTTCCCTTCCTTTGGCCTCACTTAATTCACCAACCGTGGATTCTGGATCCAACTCCAGGCGTCTTGTCTCATCTGATGGGCATGATTCACTGAGATATAATCAATCTCAGGCTGACTGCCTGGCTTCTCCAATTCCATCAATAGCCAGACAAATTATGCTCTCTTCTCCAGTCTAACACATACTCCTGTCTTCTCATAAACCATCTACATGTAAACTATATTGCAATAAATGGAAAAGATTCATTCACAGGGCATTACAGAATAACACTGATCCCTTCTCTGCTCATATTCACGATATTCTTGACTTTTTAGCTCAGCTTTTTAAAGAAGGGTGTCTTTTTCGACTGTCTAAGTCCATTTGGCAGCAATATCCGATTTTCACATTGGTTTCCAAGGTTCTTCAGTTGCTTTACATAAACTCTGCAAAGATTTTTTGAGAGTAACTCTCCTTTGAAAGTCCCCTTATAAAGACTCTACTCCCCCTCGGGACCTAAATTTAGTGCTGCAGGCTTTCACCCCTCTTTTGAATCAGCAGCTAAGTTCGATCTAAAATTCCTTTCTTGGAAGACTTATCTTCTTGGTAGCCATAACTTCTGCAAGAAGAATTTCAGAAACTCAAGCCTTATCTTCCAAACCACCATATTTGATTTTTCACAAAGACAGAGTATCTCTCCATACTAATCCATCCTTTTTATCAACAGTGGTATCAGAGATAAATATCAATCAGTCCATCAATTTACCAGTATTTTTTCCTAAATTTGAGAACAATTGTGAATACTTGTAACATTTATTAGATGTTCACAGACAACTGCATTTTACATTCATAGAACTAAAGATATAAGGAAATCTGAACAATTATTTGTTTCCTTCTCAGATGCTAAATTGGGTAAACCAGTCACCAAAGTAACCTTGGCCAGATGGCTCACCAGTTGTATTTCTTTCTTTTCTGATCATTTGGGCATGGCCTTACCAAAATCTTTATGAGCTCATTCTACTAGAGCAATGACAACTTTATCTGATTTCCATTCTAGAGCCCTTATGGATGACAGCAGCAACTTGGGCTACCACCCATACCTTTGCTACTCATTATAAATTGGATCTGGACTCCAGGGTAGAACATTATTCGGTTCAGTGGTGCTGAGGAGCATCCTGCCTTGAGTCCACCAGTATCTAAGATAGCTGGGGACGCTGTCCCGTACGTTGAGGATAGAATGAAAATTGACAACATCAGATAAAGAAGTTATATACTCACCATAATGTTCCATCTATGTTGTCCATTTTCATTCTTCCTCAACTCTCCACGCACCAGCCCCCTACCTTTGAACTCCTAGAAGAGCGAGTATTCTTATGTTGGCACTTACTTTGTACTGAGCTCCAGATATAGTCTCTCTGGATACTTCTGATATTTTCTTTTACTTCTATTAGCACTAATGATCTGAGAGACTTAGGAATGGTGCATTATGGGTAAGGGAGAAGCTTGAGAGTTTTTTGGTTACTACAAGCTATTGTAACAGTTGAGTCAGATCCAAAGGATCGGATCCAAACCCATAGGTTGAGGAAGACTGAAAATGGGCAATACAGATGGAACATTATGATGAGTACATAACTTCTTTTTTTGAAATTCTGCTTTTCTACATGTGCTAGAATTTATCCTGTAGTTACTTGTGTTAACTGTTATTAAGATATCTGAAATGTATTTCACTTTCAGCCCATTTGAATGTGAAATTCAAAAATTCTATCAAGGTGTTCAAATATGTTGCAAATTCTTCAAAACATTCTCCCTTTCCTTTTTACACTAGAAAACCATCATCAATAAAACATTTATAAAAAAATCCTGTCTTTGTATATACTGTTATATACTATCTCCCTTTCAGATTGTGCCATAACCAATTAGCATATGCTTGTGCCATATTAGCTCCCATTGTGACTCCTTTACTTGATGAAAGATGTCTTTCTTGAATAAAAAAAAGTTATTTTCCAATACTATCCTAGTTAAAGAAGATAACAGTTCTGTTTAGGTGGTTGACAGCTGTGAACTTATGTTAAGATACTGTCTCATCAATTCTATTCACTTTTCTAAGGGGATAGAACTGTACAATGCTGTTACATCACTAGTAGCTAATATAAATTCCTTCTCCAATTTTATGCCTTTCAACATGCTGAGAAAGTGCCAACTATCTGTTATGTATGCTGGGATCTTCCACACTTCTACTTTAAAGCCTGTGCTGGGATGTTCCACATTAAAAAAGAATTGTATAAATCATATCTAATAACCCCTTGATGTAATAAGTCTAATAATTCTAAATTGATTGGTTTATGTCTGAATTCTACTTGTGTTTTATCAACTTTTGTGCAACTCATGATATTTTGTTATATTTCATGCATGTTATCTTAATAACTTTTGGTATCCATAATTTCCATTCATTTCCCTTTATCTGGTTTCATATATTGCACTTATATTCTTTGACTCAGTCTAGTTAATGCTTTATTTTCCCTTGCACTCAAGTTAAAAAACATTTTAACAGATGGATGTGCAAATACCTCACGAAATTATTTTATGCAAGTATTTTAAAAATGTTTAACAGAGGTGTTAATGCTGAATTGAAAGTGCTTATTTTAAATGTGTTCTTTTCATCAGTATTTATGACTAGCAGTAACACATATTTTAAGTTTAATCTCCTAATGTAAAATTTAAAATCACGTATCATTTTTACCAAATCACCCCTTTTGGAGAGGAAAAATGTGAAACCCTTTCTTAACATGTCCAATTCTGTCTGACTAAAATAAAACTATTTAAGTTATAATCATTCATCTTAGATTTTTTATTATATACTTTTTACCATTAGTATTTGAAATTACAGCTACCCCCAACTTATGATTCATTTAATTAAAATCCATAGCTATATCTACACAGTGCGTGCTTTTAGCATTAGCAATAAAAAATCATTTGTTGAAACAATACCTTTAAAAGTTGCATATGGATCTTTGTTAATGCTACCAGTGCAAACAATGACCTTGGTTTTCTCTCCTGCTTTTTTGCGTTGGTCATGTTCACAGTCTTCCTCTCTTTGTATACTCAAATTGAATGCATTAATACTTATGTTGGACACTACCATTTCTGATACCATTCTTTACTGTCTCTCTCTTCCTCCGGATCTGTACAGCAGTTCTAAAAAAATCTTTTGTTTTTTTGGATTGGTTGTAATTTTTTTGTGCATACCTGTTTGAGACAATTTTCAATTCCTTACAGCCAGTCTTTGTGACCTGCATACCTTTGGGGTGTGTTTGTTCTCCATTACTCTCTGCTGATTACCACAGTGTTGACTGCATTAATTCCGATTGGTCAAATTGTTACCAGTGGAAGAAGATCATTTAATAGGATATTCTGACTTATTGGTTTATTTGTGTTGATCGGTATAAATTTCTTTTCAGTCCTTTTCCTTTGTTCAACCTCAAAATTCATGCCTAAAGTTGTTTCTGAATTTACCTTGAATAATGCCATCCATTTTCCAGTGTTTTATCCTGATCTGAAAACAAGGGAGAAAATACTCTTCAAATCTTGGATGCATACAGGCAGCTCAGGTACTACTGCGAAAGAACAGCTGCTTATCTCCTATATGGGGACTAAGAAAGGTCAATTTACCTCTAAGCAAACTATTGCAGGATGGTTGTCCACTGCTATTGTTTTTGGTTACTCTCACCATGGTAAATCTCTTCCAGGCAAGGTTAAGGGGGCCTTATCCTCTTCAATGGCAAATTTTAAAGAGTGGACTCTGGAAGCATTCTGGAGGCAACAACTTGATCTTCTGTTCTTAGCTTTACAAAGCACTACAAACTAGATTCCTTTTCAAGGTCCAGAGCAGGCTTTGTAAGGGCAATTCTCCAGGGGCTCCTGAATCCTTATCCTTCTGCCTCCCAGGTAAGGTAAGCTTTGGCTATCTACCCAGTGTGAATGATGAACATAGTACTGTTGAATAAGTCACTGTAGATGGTCGCATTCTTCAGTTCTCAGTGGCAGCATCCATGTGCCATCCCCCTGATTGTACGTAGTTGCTGTAGGTTTCAAACTCTTTTATTAGTTTGTCCTTGGATTTGATTTTAATATGATATTTTGATTGGTTGCCAATTTACTCTTACTAGATGATTCTGGTTTGAGGTACTTTCCTCTCCTTCTTTGTGGAACTAAAAAAAGCTTGAACACTCACTTCCTTTAACAGATGAAGGCTTCTGTGTCAGGATATGCTCAAGCAGTCATCAGCTGTCACAGGAAGAGAGAGGATGGGAGTCTGAGGTTTTGAAAGCTACCCAGTACTGGATCACCTTGGGAGATAACACCAAAAGGTCAGTGAGGAATTCGAACATCTAGTGTTATAGGTAAATAGGACTTAATGCAACTCTGCTTTACAAGTACTTGCATACTTGTGTTGCCAGTTATGCTGTGGTAGCTGGAATTTGTAATACCAGCTCAAATAGTCCAAGGAGGCATAGTAGATCCACACTGTTCACCACAGAGCCAGGACTGCTGATTAATATAGTTCATATATTTTATATGTATGTACAACTTCATTTTTTGACAGGTAGTTTTGCATTTGTAATTCTTTCACCACTTGCATCTCTGTGATATATTTATTATATTGTTATAATACTGTCTTTAAGTTTTGTGAAGTACCTAATGGATAAGCACTCAAATAAACCTGTACTTTTTTCCTTGCTGCCATCTTCCAACTCTTTCACACCGGAGCAGCTCAGAAAATGCTGCCTGCTCACTTCCACAATAGGAACAACAGTGCAGCCTGAGCTCATTTTCAGAAAAATCCATTTGTAATACCATACAGAAAACACATGTTCATAACTCTTTAACCACAAGAGCTGGACTAAAAATGTAAACGGGAAAGTTGTTCAGCAGACAATGACCTTTCCAACAGTGCAAATGTTGATAGTTTGTATCTAAGTCATTATTAAATATTTGCAAAGGAATGCTGATATTGTGCATATTTTTTACCTTTTTGGAAAATCAAAGCACAATATCTTGGTCAATGTACCATGTGGACCCATACAATTTGGATTTAATTTGTTTGTATGAATGTCAGCTTTAAAATGATACCTTAACCATTACAGTGTGATGCTCCTTTATGGAGATATTTACAGAAATATGATTAATATTATATTTCTTATAATTGATAAATAAACAAAGCATATCTCATCACCTATAACAGACAGAGGCAACATATCAGTGTACATGTTTTGTGGCTCAATGTCAGCTTCAAAATGATTCATCATTTGTGTCATCACAATGCTCCCTTGCAAGGATATGAGCATAATAATGAAAAGTATTGGAAATGTATAATTTTCATAATCATACAAGTCTAAACAAACTGTGATATTTGTACATGTGTACAACATACAGACACAGTTCTTTTACCATGTTATAAGGAGTAAGGCTGTCTTCAAAATGAGATATTAATTGGCACACTGACATGATCCATTGCAAAGTTATTTACCAAAATATGATAAAAATCATAATTTCCATAACCTAAGTCCTAAACAAACTTTGATATCGGTACATTTGTACAACATACATACATGGTTATTTTACCATGTTGGAAATATTAATACTGTCTTCAAAATGAGGTATTACTTAGAACATTGACATACTCCCTTGCAAAGTTATATACCAAAATACAAAAAAAATTCATAATTTCCATAACATAAGCCCTAAACAAACTGTGATATGTGTACATGCATACAGCACATGGCCACAGTTCTTTTACCATGTTGTAAGGACTAATACTGTCTTCAAAATGAGGTATTACTTACCACTTTGACATCTTTCCTTAGCAAATTCATTCACTAAAATATGAAAAAATATCATAATTTTCATAACCTTAGTCCTAAAAAACTGTATCTGTATATGTGTACAGCACACAGACACAGTTATTTTATCATGTTGTACGTACTGATAATGTCTTTAAAATGAGGTATTACTTAACACAATTACATGTTCCCTAGCAAAGTTATTTACCAAAATATGAAAAAATGTCATAACTTTCAGAGCCCAAGTCCTAAACAAACTGATATCTGTACATGTATACAACCCACAGGCACAGTTCGTTTACCATGTTGTACAGACTAACACAGTCTTCAAAATGGGGTATTACTTAGCACAATTACTTGTTCCCTAGCAAAGTTATTTACCAAAATATGATAAAAATCACAATTTCCATAACCCAAGTCCTAAACAAACTGTGAGATCTGTAGTAAATTAATACATGACACGATGTTCAATTGTAGTAGTTCACAAAAATATGAAGCATATAACCACAATGGGGACTGTACTGTGTATCAAACAAACTGGAAAAATGAGAGAAAGGGGTGGTGGTGGCTTGAAATTAGTGCACGTAGACAAAAATCCAAATCTGGCTTGTGCATTCATAAAAGTGATAACGACTTCTACTTATGTAAATGACAGTGACAGCTGCTGAGAGTTTTACCTGAAAAGAGAGAATGACTCAGTGCTACATTGTAACTGCAATTATTGTTAATGTAATAATGACCTGCAGTTCATTACAGCAAAGTTATGCATGCTCACACGGGTGATAATTTCTGCACATAATCTGTTGAATAGACATTCATTATATTACCTTGTGCAGCTGTTATGTAACACAGACTCATTATCATCTGTTAGAAGAACACATGAATAATTCAGTACAAATTGTATAACACATATATTACTGAGCCCTTCCTCCCACCTAAATTCCACATATGAATGACAGAGCACAAATATTGCCCAAAATATATGGTAGCTCCATGCTGGTAGTAGTCTGCAAGTAGTAACCTTTATCTCATTCAACTACGAAGTCTAATCAGAAAGAGAATTGTAAGCAGAAATGTGTAACTTATCTGGTTGATCCATGTAAGAATTACTCCAAAAAGTAGTAATTCATTTTTCTCACCCAACCATCCGTCTGGTTACAATAAGACACAGCAGTGAAATAGGCAGAAATATTGTCCAAAATATCTGGTTGTGCAGTGCCAACAATCAGCAATAAAACATATTTAACTAAGCCCCTCACACCACCCAGACATTATTCATTAGAAAGAAACACTAAATCAGAATATATGTTCAGACAGTTTGGATATATTTATCAGCACTGTTCTTGTTATCCACCAGCTATTCATTCCAATCTTGTTTCATTTATTCCCAGTTAATTCACATACACACTTGAAAGCTGGCAACAGAAAAAAAAAATGATCATAATCATCTCTGAAACCCTGAGGCAAAGATAACCGATTATTTTTACACCGTATTTCTACTGCAATATGCTAACAAACAGATCAGCTCAGAGAACAGGACATGGCCGCATGCTACGAATTACAGTAAGCCAGTGAATCAGTATAACACAGCCAGGTGCTAGGACAATAAAATGGCCAAATGATTTTCCAATTATACAATAGCTTTTCTGTGACACACTAATGAATTATTTTCCCCCAGTTACCCCATCAGTTGTTTGTGTTGTGTATGCATAAGCACCAAAATGACACAATAAACTATTTTGTCCAATGCTCACTTCAGCAATCTGACCATGTATGCAGAAGAACTTCCCTGAAACACCAATGAAATATATATTATATCTCCAATACTGAGCCACCAGATACAGCAAATCTCCTTGCTGATAAATTCAGCTGCAACTTTAACCCTGTCTCCAGTGCAATGTACCCTCAAGGAAATACCATGAAATGGAACTTACCCTAGTATCACTAGTGGACAGGTACGTAATGCTCTCTCTAAGCTAAGAACACTGCATCAATGGGCAAAGACAATAACTCATGGATGCCTTCTAAATAACATAAAAAAAGAAGTTATGTACTTGCCATAACGTTCCATGTTTGTAGTCCATCTCATCTACATTCTTGCTGGATGGGTTCGGAGACAATATTTGGCTCCGACTCGGCCGATACTAAAGCTCGAGAGCTTTTACTGGCTTAAGGCTAACCCCTATCCCATGGTGCCTCATGGCAATTCCCCAGATCTTGTCTAAATAACATAAAAAAAGAAGTTATGTGGTTGCCATAACGTTCCATGTCTGTAGTCCATCTCATCTACATTCTTGCTGGAAGGGTTCGGAGACGATATTTGGCTCTGACTCAACCGATACTAAAGCTCGAGAGCTTTTACTGGCTTAAGGCTAACCCCTATCCCATGGTGCCTCACGGCAATTCCCCAGATCTTGTTTGCAAGAAAGCAATAAGTACCTAACAGTTATGAAATTATCAGAAACTGTATACATACAGACAAAAAATTATTTAACATTATCCATGCCAGGTGGACAACTACAACCAGGTCAGATAGCACCAGTATAGTCCACCAGATCCTCCAGAAACAGGAAGTGGGTAGGATGGAGGGATGCAAGAATGTAGGCGAAATGGACTACAAACATGGAATGTTATGGTGAGTACATAACTTCTTTATATTATGTAGTCCTATCTCGCCGTAATTCTTGTTGGATGGGACAGCGTCCCTAGCACTTTTATCCCGGGTGGCTCAAACGAAGAGACTCTTCAGCACAGTGGACCCAAAGGGCGACCTGTCCCGGGATGCCAAATCCAATTTGTAATGAGTGACAAAAGTATGTGGTCTTGCCCAGGTAGCTGCTGCGCAATTAGTATCAATTGGGAGCCTAGATCTAAAGGCACATGAAGTAGATACTGCTCTAGTAGAATGTCCTTTTTCTTTGTTGGGTAATTGTTTGCCAGCAGTTTGATAAGCAAAGGAAATGCAGTCTGAAAGCCATTTTGAAACAGTAACCTTAGAAACAGGCAAGCCCTTATTTTTGTCCGAAAAGGAAACAAATAATTGATCTGATTTTCTGTATTCTTTAGTCCCGTGTAAGTAAAACCTGAGAATTCTGTGAACGTCTAATTGGTGTAATCTGTATTCAGATATATTAGAATGGTTTGGAAAAAACACTGGTAGTTCAATAGTAGTGTTGAGATTATGCTCTGAGCATACCTTGGGAAGAAAGGAAGGATTTGTCCTAAGTGAGACTTTCCTTGTGGAAAATAATGTAAGGAGGTCGAATAGTAAGGGCTTGCAGTTCTGAGACTCTCCTAGCAGATGTTATGGCTACTAAGAATAGTGTTTTCCAAGTTTACAATTTCAGATCCGATGAAGAAGAGGGAGCAAAGGGTGCAGACATTAATGATGTGAGAACTAAGTTCAGATCCCTGGTTTCTGATGATTGTTTGATCGGAGGAGAACTCCTTTCAACAATGTTTTGCACAAAGAGTGTGACATGATGGGATTTCCCATGAAGCTAAAATGAAAATTAGAAATGGTAGCTAACTGAACTCTGACTGCAGCGGCTGCAGCTCCTTCATGAAACATTGACGCAAGAAAGGATAAAATAGATTGTATAAGAGCTGTATAGGGATCTAAGCCTTGGCTTATAGCCCAAATAGACAACCTTTTCCATTTGCTGGAGTATAACTTCCGAGTGGAAGGCTTATGGGATGAAATCAGGATGTGTTTGACTGAAGGGGAGAGAGAGAGAGAGAGACGCACCTGGCTATTCGTGGAACTGGAGCAGCCATGCTGCCAATTTGAGGGTGTGGATGGTGGGGTGGAACTGCCCCGATTGATGAATCAGGAGGTCTGGAGATGGTGTCAGAATCAATAGTTCCTCCAAAAGATAGGGCCACAGGAAGGGAAACCATACTTGTCGAGGCCAGTAAGGAGCAATGAAGAGAGGAAAATGTGGGAAGGCATAAAGAAGTCCCGGGGGCCAATCGTGGACTAGAGCATCCCTGGGTGATATCCCTGGATGGGGAATTAGGGCAAAGTAGTTGCTGCATTTGGTGTTTAGGTGTATGGTGAATAGGTCACAGCAAGGCTGGCCCCATCTGTGAAAGATCTCTTTTGCAACTTCTGCATTCAGGGACCGCTCATGAGGCATCAAAATTGCTAGGCTTATTTTGTCTGCTATCACATTGGATTTCCCCGGGATGTGCGTTGCTACCAGAAAACGTTGAGTGTCCATCGCCCATTTCCAAACTCTTGTGGCCTCTCAGCAAAGCGGGTAAGATTTGGTTCCCCCTTGCTTGTTTATGTACCACACGACAGACATGTTGTCTGACTGGATCGCAATTGTTCCGGTGGTAAGAGAGCTGTGAAGTGCTTGCAACACATATAGCACCGCTCTCATCTGCAGAACATTGATGTGCAAGTGGTTCTTGTGGTACTGCCAAGTACCTTGGACCATCATTCCCAGATAATGCCCCTCCACCCTATCTGGGAAGCGTCCATGGTCAAAACTGCTTTCTCTTGGAGAGGAACAAGTGGACGACCTAAGAGAAGTTGTTCTGTATGCAACCACCATGTCAGATCTTTCTTGCAGGTGTTTGTTATGAAAATCTGATGAGACAAGGGAAGTTCCTGCATTGACATTGGGCAAATAGTAGCCACTGAAGTATTCTCATGTATAGATGGGCTAGGGGAACTAATAGGATGGAGGAAGCCATAGTCCCTAGGACTTGAAGGACTACCCTGGCCTGAACTTTGTGACTGTTTAGCAAGGATCTGACTTGGTTGCGTAGAGACTCTGCTCTTTCTGATGTTGGTCTTGCTGACATGGTGGTTTTGTCTATTTCTGAGCCTAAGAATATAATGTGCTGCGAAGGAGATAAGGCTTTTTTTTTAGGGTGACTGTGATGCCCAAACTGGCGTACAAGGATAGAGTCTCGTCCCTGGTTTTGATGAGTTGATGCTTGATGGTAGCAGTGAGGAACCAGTTGTCTAGGTACGGAAACACCTGGAATCCTTGACGTTTCAGGTGAGCCGTTACCACTGCCATGCATTTGGTGAACACTCTGAGGGCTGTAGTGAGACCAAAGGGCAGTGTTTGGAACTGAAAATGACTAGCTCCCAGCTGGAAGCGTAAGTGTCTCCTGGAGCACTTGTTCATTTTGATGTGGTAGTACGCGTCCTGAAGATCTATTGAGCACATCCAATTGTCTTTCCTGATAAAGGGGAATATGGACTGCAGTGTGATCATTCAGAACTTCAATTTCTTTATGGACTTCTTGAGTCTGCTGAGATCTACAATTGATCTCCAGTCCCCTGTCTTTTTTGGAACTAAAAAGAATCGAGAGTAAGTTCCGGATCCTATTTGCTCTGTGGGGACTTCTTGGATGACACTTTTTTGCAGCAACGAGATAACCTCTGATGTTGCACAGTCTAGTTGAATGGGTGGCAAGTCTGGTAGAGACCGGTTTGCTGTGGGGCCAGAAACAAAGCGAATCAGATAACCTCTGGATATTATGGTGATCGTACCCAATGATCTTGCAAAATGTTTAGCCAGGCATTTGGGTACAGCAATAGATGACCCCCGACTGCCTCCAGAGACAGACAGTCAGGCAATCCCTCAGGGGCGATGAAAGGGATGACCAGAGAAGGTTTCTCTATCTCCGTGGTGTTGCAGACCTCCTCTGCCGCGAGGATGGTGTCTTCCATTATATCCTCCCCTTCTGCCTCTAGGAAAGAGCTGACCTTGTGCCTGAGGGAAACCTTTTTGTGATTTACGGAACCACATTTTCCCTCCTGTATTACCCTTGGGATAGGGTCTAGATGGGAGGGAGAAACAGACTCCGATGGCAGATAAGGTTTTCCCTTCCTGCTCATATCTGGTTAAAGTCTCTTTCACCTGAGGTCCAAAAAGAGATGAACTGTCAAAGGGGACGTTAGTGAAGGAAGACTTAAAGGATTCCATGAAATTACAAAGATGCATCCAAGAATGTCTCCTGAGAGAGATTCCTGCTGCAGCTGCCCTACTCGCTCCATCTGCTACATATGATATCAGCCTCATGGAGGAGTTAACTATTGATGTAAGGGTGGAGAGCTGCATGGAAACCTTATCCATGGATCCCGGAGCTACTGAACCCTGAAGGGTATCTCCCAACTCCTTCAGAAGTTCCCTCTGAAGACGAGTAAAATGGGTAAGGTAATTCATTGATCTTAGAGTAAATGCCACTGAAGAGAAGGTATGCTTCCCATACTTATCCATTGTCCTAGACTCCTTGTTAGGAGGATGGATATTAGAAGATGTTTCGGACAACTCCTTCTTGGTGGCCGCTGCTACCACCATAGCATCAATGGGAACGCCTTTGATAAGAAAAGATTTATCTTCAGGTGCTGTCATGAATTTATTTGGCCTCCTCAGGACGGGCTCCACTGAGTCTGGGGAGGTCCAGGCTTTCCGCAATATGACCCCTAAGAGTTGGTCATAAGGTGGTGTCACCCAGGAGGTGGAAGGTCGGGAAGCAAAGGCTTCAAGATACACTGATTCCCTCAGTAGGGTTAGAGGTCTTCCAGTAACCCCTCTGTCTAAGGATTTCTAGGATGTCAGAAAAGGAGACCTCCTCAGAGGGGGATCTAGGGGGACCATTCTGATTCCTCCAAATCAGTGTCAGAAGCGACAGACTCAGGTGAGTCAACATGCTTCCTCTTACACGGTCTCTTCCGAGGGAGCTCTCCAGTGGGATAATCTGGGGAGGTCTCAAAAGAGGGGGAACCTCTGGTTCCCTACACTGTGGGGGTGGCAGGGGAGAAGAGGTTGCTGTCTGCTGCTGGTGGGACACAGGTTCCAAAGGTATGGCTTTTGCAGAGGATAAAGCCTTCTCTATTCCTTTGAAAGCCTTTCCCCTCCCGCTCCAAAGAAGACCTCTGCTTCCAGGAAACAGATGGGCGGCTCCTAGCCATTGGAAAAGGCTCCGAAGCAGATGTGGGAGCCAAGCTGAGTTGAGTTGAGCCAAGGCACCGAGAGGGAGTGTCAGTTCCAAAGAAAACCCAGGGTGACTGTCCCCCTTGGAGTCGATTTGAGAGCGTTGACTCCCAGATCCCTCGGCTCCAAACTGAGCCACTGAGGATAGAGTAATCGGTTCGGAGGAAGCAGGGAGCAACCCCGGAATCGACGGATCCAAGACCGAAGAACCTGAAGTGACTGGCTCCGAGATTGAAGCAGTTGGAGGAGGAGCAGTGGTTTGTAAAGGAGTCGGCTCCAAGGCCTTTGGGTCTGTAGGGGCCAATTTCTTTGCCAGAGATGGATCTGAAAGCAACCTCTTCACCACCCGCTCAATGTCCTCATCTGAGAGTGTTCTGGAGGATCTGGTGGAGACAGAAGGAGATCTCCTCCTCTCTAAAATAGGAGATCTCAAAATAGGTGACACAGGATCAATGTCATGTAACTCTCTCGGTACCAGAGGTTGCCTCGGCAATGAGGAGACCGACGGTACAGATGTGAAAGAAGCTGAATCAGAGCAAGAACTCCTTGGCTCTGATGCTTTGGTCCTTTTCAATGGCTGGGGCCGAAGATTTACGTTTTGAAGTCTTAGCAGCTGCCTAACCAAGTTCCAGCTGTTCCTGGAAGGAACTTTTCATAAGACCCCTATCAATTAGCTTACGTTTTCTCTCATTCAAGACCCTGGTACTGAATGCATGGCAAAAGATACAGGACTCTTGCAAATTAACTTCACCTAAACAGTACATGCAACTGGTGTGACTGTCTGTCAGAGACATCTTTTGTCATTTTTTTAAATACCAAAGGGTGATGGTCCTTTTCTGTAGACATTCTAACAGAAAAAAGTATAGTCTAGCTAGAGAAGACAACAATACTAACTAAACTACTAACTACTAAGGTAACAATAATAAAGAAGATAGTGAAAGATAGAAGAAAGAGTCTGTCGTATATTATAATTTTTTTAAAACACACACTCAGGGAGGAATGGCCCGCTAACTTAAATGGGCAAATAATCCTATGGGGAAAAATAGGGGTTAAAACTCTAAGAACAGTCACACAATAATAAAACAGTAATAAAGAAAATAATTGAAGAAAAAAAGGTTGGAAAAGGATAAGATTTAGTTAATAAATCTATTACTTAGCCAACAAGCCAGTAAGGAGACAACCTTGAAGCTTTCGCGGCAAATGAGATCTGGGGAATTGCATTGAGGCACCATGGGATAGGGGTTAGCCTCGAGCCAGTAAAAGCTCTCGAGCTTTAGTATCGGATTCGGGTCCGAACCCATCCAGCAAGAATTACAGCGACATATGACTACATAACATCATGACTTATCCAGGCCTCTGGAGTTGCTATTTAACTGTAGCCTCCAAACAGGTGTCATGCTTCAGGGACAGAGCAGGTGTGCCATAGGACCACTGACATGATTTCATTGGCCCAGAGGAGACCAGCTGCAGTGGCCCATGAATAGATGGCTACTGAGGGGGGCCTATATATATAGGATATAGTAAACCTCCAGACACTGGACTGAAACCAGTTTGGTTTCATCAAGGGCAGATCATGCCTACGCAACATGGTGGACTTGTTTGAGAGGGTAACCAAAGCAATGGATGAAGGAAAAATGGTTCACATCGCCTGCTATTGCAGATTACAATAAACATTCTTAGCTCTATTTAATTTGTAAAAGTTGCTATAGTGGTATAGTAGAAGGGTGGATTGTAAACACTTTTTTGTTACTATTTTCTTTGTTTATGTAGTTCCTTTTTTTTTGTTCCAGTGGTATAGTGGTATAGTAGAAGGGTGGATTGTAAACACTTTTTTGTTACTATTCTCTTTGTTTATGTAGTTCCTTTTTTTTGTTCCAGTGGTATAGTGGTATAGTAGAAGGGTGGATTGTAAACACTTTTTTGTTACTATTCTCTTTGTTTATGTAGTTCCTTTTTTTTTGTTCCAGTGGTATAGTGGTATAGTGGTATAGTAGAAGGGTGGATTGTAAACACTTTTTTGTTACTATTCTCTTTGTTTATGTAGTTCCTTTTTTTTTGTTCCAGTGGTATAGTGGTATATTAGAAGGGTGGATTGTAAACACTTTTTTCTTACTATTCTCTTTGTTTATGTAGTTCCTTTTTTTTGTTCCAGTGGTATAGTGGTATAGTAGAAGGGTGGATTGTAAACACTTTTTTGTTACTATTCTCTTTGTTTACATAGTTCCTTTCTTTTTGTTCCAGAAACTGAACAGTTAAATAAATTTTCGAAGTAAATAATTTTAGTTCCAGTATTATATCAGGAATATCTACTCAGATGTGGGGAACACATTTAAATCCTTTACTGAAAAGGGAAAAGTGTCTACCAGTAATTACTTAATTTGTGTAGATAAAAATGTTAAACCCATTATAATTATAAACCTTTCCTTCTCCTGTAACTTTAATATCAGTTTTCACCTCCAGTTCCATACTTCTTCTTGTCAAACACATCTCTCTTAATTGCATTTTCTCTTTACTTTCCCCTTTCCCTTCTCCCTGTTTCTCTGAGTTCCTCTTGGGACATTCGGTATGTTTGATGCTCATTTGAAAGTTTACAGTGAAGGAGTGGGAAAACAAGAGAGTGCAACACAGGTCTTAACAAAACTGACTTATACCATTATGCTTAACAGATGTGAAATTGTTCAATCTCGCCGTTTGTTCTTACACACGGGTTCGGAGCCGATCCTCGGCTCTGAGTCGGCTGCATCACCAGCTCAGCATCTTCGAGAAAGCTCGAGGCACAGTAATATCCCATGATCTTCAGGTGCTAACCCTCAGATCTAGTTTGCCGCTAGCAGCAGATCACATCGAGAGGCTGGGGCCAGTAGACTTTTTACTATATATTTCTTGTCATTTACTTCTAATTTTTACTTTTTATACTCTTCTTTATAGTGTTTGATAGGTTTATTATTTAGTTGTTGTTTAAGGCTAGTTTAGTTAGGTTGTTACTTCAAAATTCTTAATAAGGGCCTTAGGCCGTTTTTCTGTAAGAATTTACAGTACTTAAAAAAAAATATATATATATATATATATATATATATATATATATATATATATATATATATATATATAGTTTTTTTGCCTTTAACTTTTTCAATTTTTCATATAGATATATATATATATATATATATATATATATCATAGTGTGCTGTGTGAGTGTTTTACAGTTTAGATATATATTACATTTAAAATATATTATAGGAAATTTTCTTAAGAGTGGTGTACTTTTTCTTGGATTTTTTTTTTTTCCTTACTGTAAAAATGTCAGAAAAGACCAAAAGTGGTTTTAAAAGGTGTCAGTGTGAACAGAAGATGTCCATTACTGACAACCACTCATCCTGCGTCTACTGTCTTGGCCCTCTCCACTTGCAGGAAGACTGTTCCATCTGTCATTCCTTTAGTGGGAGGGTCATGCTGGAAAGACCCAGGAAGTTGGTTGACAGAGGGTTGCTTAAACCCGAGTTTCAGGAGGCCCTGGACAAGGCTGAACAGGTTTCAAAGTCTTCGAAGGGGTCGAAGTCTTCAGGAGTGTCGGAGCCCAAGTCATCGGCTCCGAGCACCTCTTTTCAGATTCGGACACCGGCTCCTATGACTTCGGTGCCGGGTGTCGAGACTTTATCTCTGCACGAGGCTCAGGTCTTGGAGCCGGTATCAGTGGTACCACCTTCGGCTATCCTTTGCTCGGTGACGGCTTCGATCCCTTCGACCCATTCTTCGAGGCCACTTTCCAACTCCGATGTGGACCGAGTGGTACAGAAGCTTATGGAGAACTCGGCTTTGTCCAAATTAATCGAGGTTTCATCCCAGCTGGTTTCGAAACTCGAAGCTATTCCAGTTCCCTCAACACTTCCTCCTCCGAGACCCGTCGAGTCATCGGTGTTAGGAGTCGAAGAACCAATGATTGTAGAGCCCTCGGTGCCGAAGCCTCCAGTAGTGCTATCTGCTCCGTTGACCTTGACTCCTTCGGAACCAGCCGGAGAGTCTCGGAGCCGAAGATCTTTCCTGGGTTCCGGGGGGATAGTCGAACCGAGATATCGGTTCCGACTCTTCCCCTCGGTGCCTCGGCACAGATCAGTTCGGATCCGTCCTTGGTGTCGGAGCCCGTGATTCCGATTCCGGAGAAACGACCCCCTTCTTCGGATCGGGTCGGATCTTCGGGTCGGGGCACCGGTGCCTTTGACATCATGAGGAAGGTCTTGTCTGATCAGACACATACTTCATCGGTATCTTCATCTCCTTCCCCAAAAGGTCCGCATTCTGCTTCTGTGCCTTCGGTACCTACCAAGCGTCGAGACCCAATGCCTCAGAAGTCCCCACAGGGCGACTCTGGCTCCTCAGATGCATCCCCAGAAGCTCCCACTGAGGATATTCCAAGGAAACGACTGTGCAAGAGGAGGCACATAGATTCCCCCCAGGAATCTCTCATGTCTGATACTGATTTAGATGAAACAGAAGGGTCCCCATGGTCCACCTCTGAGGATGTCTCGTTTGCAGACATTTTGGAAATCCTGAAGCAAAGAGGGGACTGGCAAACCCTTACCCCTTCTGTGGATGAATCGGTCTTACTGAAGGCATTTGGGGCTCAACCTTCTACCTCCTGGGTGACTCCACCCTTTGACGATCTCATGGATCTTATAGCTCGGAGGGCTTGGGAAACACCTGATACAGTGGAACCAGTCCCCGTAAACCAAACAAATACATGACGGCTCCCCAAGATAAATCCTATCTTACAAAAGGAGTTCCCGTAGATACTATGGTGGTGGCGGCGGCCACTAAGAAAGAGATGTCTGAATCATCTTCCTCTCTCCATCCTCCTAATAAGGATTCTAGGACAATGGACAGATATGGGAAGTGCATATTTAGTTCGGCGACTTTTTCCATCCGATCGCTCAACTACCTTATGCATTTCACGTGTTTACAGAGAGATCTCATTAAGGAACTAGGAGATACTCTCCAGAGACACACAGATGCTGCTGTCGCTGAGAAAGTGACAGCGCAACTTAACACCCTAAATTCCATAGTCAACTCGTCCATGAGGCTGATTTCATACGCAGCCGAAGGGTCGAGTAGAGCGGCAGCTTCAGCGATCGCCCTGAGAAGACAATCCTGGTTGCGCTTATGCTCCTTTGCGGAAACCTTTAAGTCTTCCTTTGCCAACGCCCCCTTCGATGGTGCCTCCTTGTTTGGGCCCAAAGTAAAGGAGACTCTCACGAGGTGTGAACAAGAAGGGAAGACCCTGTCTGCCGTAGGGGTCTGTTTTTCCGTTCCATCTAGACCCTACCCTAAAGGGCAATGAGGAGGAAAAATGTGGTTCCGAAAGACTCAGGGATCTTTTCAGCACACCCAAAGTGACGCCCCCTCCAGAGGCAGAGGAGGGGGAAGAAACGGAAGACGCCGCCCAGCCGGCAGAGGGGGTCTGCAAAATCAGGGTGACAGAGAGACCTTCTCTGGAAAGCCCTTGCAGCACTCCTGAGTGCAGGCCCGGCTGTCCTACTCTGGAGGCAGTCGGGGGTCACTTGGCTTTATACCCAGAGGCCTGGCTAAATCTTACATCAGATTACTGGGTAAAAAGCATAGTTACCAGAGGCTACAACATCCCCTTCATAAAAAAGCCACCCAACTCCAAAAAACTCCCAGACGTTCCACCAAGTCTGCGAGACCAAGCAACCATAGAGATAGGAAGGTTGCTCGAAAACAGAGTCATCCAACCAGTCCCAGCGGACCAAATAGGATCTGGAACTTACTCAAGGTTCTTTTTAGTTCCAAAGAAAACAGGGGACTGGAGGCCAATTTTAGATCTCAGCAAGTTAAATACCTTTGTGAAAAAGGAAAAGTTCCGGATGGTCACGCTTCAGTCAATCCTCCCTTTTCTGCAGAAGGGCGACTGGATGTGCTCTATAGATCTCAAAGACGCATACTACAATATCAAGATGGCCAGGGCGTCCAGAGATCACTTGCTCTTCCCGCTGGGAGCCAGTCATTTCCAGTTTCGCACTCTGCCCTTTGGTCTCATCTCAGCCCTCAGGGTGTTCACCAAATGCATGGCAGTAGTAGCGTCTCACTTGAGACGAAACGGATTCCGAGTGTTTCCTTATCTAGACGACTGGCTCCTATCCGCCACCACCGGGTATCGTCTTCTACAAGCCAGGGACTACACCATCAGTCTTTGCTCTTCACTAGGCATAACGGTGAATTTTGGAAAATCTGTCTTATCGCTGTCACAGCGTATCTTATTTATAGGAGCACAGCTAGGCACTTCCCTGGCTCAAGTTACTCTCCCTCCACCAAGAGTATCAGACCTCAGGCATCAAATTTCACTCCTTCTTCATAACAAGAGAGTCCCTGCACGACAAATATTAAGAGTGCTAGGCTTGATGGCAGACTCCCTTCTTGTAGTTCCTGTAGGCAGGATGCACATGAGGATTCTTCAATGGATGCTATTCGCCCAGTGGTCGTATCTACAACTTCCACTGTCTCACGAAATCTTGATCACGAATTCTTGCAAGAAGGATCTCTTGTGGTGGATACACAGTCAAGAGCTAACACTAGGACGACCGTTTGTCTTACCCAGTCCGGTAGCAACTCTAACCACGGACGCTTCCCTGATAGGGTGGGGGGGGGATTCTTTCAGGGACAAACAGTCCAAGGTTAATGGTCCAACTTGGAGTACAATCTGCACATCAATGTTCTAGAGCTGAGGGCAGTGTTTCTAGCGTTGCAACACTTTCACAAGTCCTTACCTCGGGGAACAGTGACAGTTCAGACAGACAACATGTCAGTGTTCTGGTACATAAACAAGCAAGGGGGAACCAGATCTTACCCGTTATGCAGAGAGGCCCTCAGAATTTGGCAATGGGCAAAGTCCACTGGACGCTTTCTGATAGCAACGCACATCCCGGGGACTTCCAACATAATCGTGGACAGGTTGAGCAGAGCCATCCTGTTCCCTCACGAGTGGTCCCTCAAACCTCAAATGGCGGAAGAGATCTTCCGCAGATGGGGCCAGCCTTGCTGTGACCTGTTTTCATCCCCATTGAATGCCAAATGCAGAAGCTACTTTGCCCTGTTACCCCCTCCAGGGGGTGTCCCCAGGGACGCACTGGTATACGATTGGCCCCCGGGTCTCCTTTACGCTTTTCCTCCTGTTCCACTAATTCCCAGGTTTTTGCAGAAAGCCAAACATCTGGACAGGACCATAATACTGATAGCCCCATTCTGGCCTCGAGAAATCTGGTTTCCCTTCCTTCAATCTCATCAAGTGGAGGAACCATGGATACTGGACCCGGAGCCAGACCTGTTGACACATTCGTCGGGAGTTCCTCACACCTTCCTCAAGTCCCTCAAACTGAGAGCTTGGCTGCTCCGCTTCCCATCTTAGCCAGGTCAGAGTTACTATCCCCTGCAGTACAACAAATTATTGTATCTTCTCACAAACCACAACAGCAAATGGAAAAGTTTTGCGCACTGGGCCTCCAAACAAGGTATAGATCCATTCGGGGCTCCAGTACACAAGATACTAGATTTCCTTACCACACTTTTTCAAGAAGGAGCATCAACATCCAGTATAAGGGTTCAACTGGCCGCTATATCCAATTTTCATGTTGGCCGTGAGGATGGTTCTCTTATGTCCCACAGGCTTTGTAAAGCCTTCATGAAAGGTACCTTTCACCTCCGTCCCCCCTTTCGTAATCCAATAGCCCCTTGGAATCTTAATCTCATGCTGTCACAACTCATGTTGCCCCCATTTGAACCAGCAGCCACAACTCCGTTAAAATTTCTTTTGTGGAAAACACTTTTTCTGGTTGCCATCACTTCCGCCAGGAGAGTTTCAGAGTTACAGGCTCTATCTATCCGACCCCCGTACATGATTTTTCATCCAGATAGAGTAACCTTGCGCACCAATCCGTCCTTCCTTCCGAAGGTTTGTTCGATTCAGAACATCAATCAATCTATCGAACTACCTACCTTCTTTAAAAATCATTCCAATAAGCTAGAATACACATTGCACAAGTTGGACGTTCATAGACAACTAAGATTTTACTTACATAGGACAAAAGAGTACAGGAAGTCAGATCAACTATTTGTCTCATATGCTGACCAAAGAAAAGGACAGGCAGTAACGAAGGTTACCTTATCCAAATGGCTCTCAGATTGCATAAATTTGGTATATGCTGAATCGAAACAGCAACTCCCTTTCAAACCCAGAGCTCATTCTACAAGGGCGATTGCTACCTCTTCAGCCCATACCGCTCGTTTGCCTTTAGATACCATTTGTGCAGCGGCAACTTGGGCAAAACCACATACTTTTATCACCCACTATAAGCTAGACAAGAGCTCCAGGGACAGGGCGACCTTTGGTTCCACTGTACTCAGGAATGTTCTCCCTTGAGCCACCCAGGAAAAAGGAGCTAGGGACGCTACCCGTGTGTAAGAACAAACGGCGAGATTGAACAATTTCACATTAAGAAGTTATGTCTTACCATAACGATCCATGTGAATTGTTCATCTCGCCTTTGTTCTTACATTCCCCCCCTCCATCCCCCGTCCTGCGGTCTGGGAGAATGGTATTCAACTAGATTCCTTTTCAGCCTTTTCTAGATATGGTGGGCATGTCATTGTGCATTAGTAATGGCATCTTTTCTCCTCTACTTGACAGTAGGGTTCCAGACACTGTGTAGTATCTGTTTATAAGTGTTCTAGACACAGTTCCAATAGGGATTCTTCTGGTATAGCAAACTAGATCTGAGGGTTAGCACCTGAGGATCATGGGATATTACTGTGCCTCGAGCTTTCTCGAAGATGCTGAGCTGGTGATGCGGCCGACTCAGAGCCGAGGATCGGCTCCGAACCCGTGTGTAAGAACAAAGGCGAGATGAACAATTCACATGGATCATTATGGTAAGACATAACTTCTTATTCTATAATACTATAATGTAACTATCAGACTGAAAAAGTTTGAATTGTCGATAGTTTAGGCAGCTATCAAAACAACCATCGGATCACTGCAACTGAAAGTAAAAGGTGATGCATACATAAAATATGCGTGTGTGTGTGTGTGTGTGTGTGTGTGTGTGTGTGTGTGTGTGTGTGTGTGTGTGTGTGTGTGTGTGTGTGTGCATTCATATGCATATGAGTGCACATGCATGTGCAGAAATACCCCCCATGTATCACATCACAAGTCAAGGAAATACTGTTCATGTTCAGTACAATATTGATTATTAACAGGGAATGGGACTATGTTGTTAAAATGTGTGTTCTTGTCTTATATTGTGCCTCTGCACAGCTCCAGTTGAAGAAGAGCAGTTCAGGTATTTTACAATAGCATGCAATGTGGTAGACAGCAAAATGAAAACCAACTATTACAAAAGTAAATTCCGAGGGTAATAGAGCCCTAAACACACTCTGAACATTTAGCGCTTTCATCTTTTAAAACTTCTTCATAAAACCAGCCAGCATACATCCATAACAATTTAAAAGAACCTTTCCTGAAGTGTACAAGCAGGCGGTTACCCAGTGAGGTCACATGGTGCCTGTTGGATGCCAAAGAAGCGGTGTGACAGCTCTACTGGCAAATCAGCTTCAGAAATGAGCTCACTCTGTGTATCATAGGTTCATAGGTTGGTACTGGGCTATCTGCCTGAAGGCATATATTAGCCCAGCTACATTGTGCGGTATTCACCGCCCCTTTAGTAGTTCCCTAGACCCTTGTACTAGTAGCTAGTACCCTTGGCCCGTATCTACTAGTGCTGTTGGTGTGATCCCCGGTGTGAACTTTCTGTTATCCATCCACTCAGAAGATGCAGATTCCAAAGCATAGTTTGGGATCCAGCTCTGGCAAAAATTAGTTGTACCCAGGAAGGACATCATTTCCTTCTTGGTAGTGGGTTTTGGTGCTTGCAAAATTGCTATTTTTCTGTCCTCATCTAATGTTCTGCCTTCCTTGGATATTACATATCCCAGGTAGTTAACTTGTGTTTTCCAAAGCTGCAGTTTACTTTTATTTACCTTATGTCCTTCAGCGGCTAAAAATTGTAGAAGTGCTATGGTATCTTCTCTACAGTCCTGCTGGGTGGGGGCTGCCAGCAAGATGTCATCAACATAAAGTAAAATCTGACTGCCTCTTGGTGGGGTGAATCCCACCAAGTTGCTTGCCATCTCTTATGAGAATATCGTTGGACTTTCACAATACCCCTGTGGTAGTCACGTATATGTATATCTTTTCCCCTGAAATGTGAATGCAAACCAATACTGGCTGTCAGGGTGTATCGGTATCGAAAAGAATGCATTGCTAATGTCTACCACAGAAAAATACTTCTGTTGAGGTTTTAAATCATTCAACAGGGTGTGTGGGTCTGGCACTGTAGGTGCCCTTGGTATTACTGCATCATTTACAGCTTGTAAATCTTGGACCATACGCCATTCTCCATTTGCTTTTTTGACTGGAAATAAGGGTGTGTTACATGGTGAATCGGGAGATTCTACTAGTATCCCTCCTTTAAGTAAGGCTGCTATAATAGGCTTTATCCCTGCCTCTGCATCTTTTCTTAAGGGATACTGTCTTTTTTGTGGTCTAAATGCTGACTTTGGCGTAATAGTAACTGGTCCCGCTGTACGAATAAGTCCTACATCTGACCTTCCTGTTGACCAGAGAGTCTCTGGTATATTTTGTAAGGCATTTTCTTCCTCCTTTAACAGAAGTGTCAATCAGCTGTCCTCACCAGACTGTAAGTGTACAGCTGGGTTGGTCTGAGTTATCCAATTCAACTTCTGTATTTGTATTCCCTGTTCTGACAGTTCTAGTTCTGTCTGTTTCTCCCATCTCGTGACTTTTTCTCTTAGGTCTGCCCATTCTATATTTCTGTTTTTGGTTAAGCTAACATGTGGTAATCGATTAGATTTATAAAGTGCAGAGAACTCCTGGGGCAATGAACAGCTGGCTACACTGTTCCCTTCTGTGTCCCAGTACAGGTTACGCAATATCAATCTGTTTGCATGATTCTTAAACAATTCTTGCTCATATTCCTTATCAGGTCCTGGTGTATTACAATAATACAGGGTACAGTGCAACAGTTGTTGCTTATCACTGTCAAGGGAGGGGAACTTGCTGATGGCTACATTCATTAACTCTTCGTTTACAGTCCCTGGACCAGTCGTAACCAAGTCCTGGCTGTACCAATAAAACATTTCACCCTCCGATTGCACTGCAAAGGTATCAATTTGTTGCTGTGCTTCCATACCCTGCATGGTTGGGACTACTGCTATACCAAATAGCTGCATGAGGTCTCTGCCCAAGAGGTTTACTGGGCATTTTGTAGAAACAACAATTAAATTTTGCTTTTTTGTGTCAATCCTGAAACTGGATCAGTTATTCCAATGTCACGGGAGAGGGGCTCCCGATACAGCTGTCCATTAGCTGCTTTAACCAGTATGTAATCAGGTGTCTCTGTGTTTTCTGGTAGTTTGGAGGGATGTATCAGGGTTCGTGATGCCCCTGAATCACACAAAAATTTGACTTCCCTCCCTTCTACCAGAAGTGTAACTTCTGGTTTCGTGTCTGCTAAATAGAGCTCCAAGCTCAATAAGCTAGGTCTAATATTTCATCTTCTTCATTGCCACTAACTTCCTGCACTTCCTCTACTCCCTCTATCACATTCTCATTTGTCCCTTCTTCGCTAGCCCCTTCTAGTGATTCCTGACTACCATATAGTCAGTCCTCACCCTCCTTGTCTTCCGTTGTTGCCTTCTTATTTTTCCTGCAATCCTTTGCCAAGTGTCCCTTTGTACCGCATTTAAAACATTCACCCCTTTTCTTTCGCCCTTCAAAGTCCTCTGATCGTTGATCAGATTGTTTGTTTCTCTGTGCATTTTTCTTGCCCTTTTTCCCAGACTGTACTACGTAAACTTCTGCTCCATCTTCTACAGAAAATATTTGAGCTTTCTTTTTCTTTTTGCTATTAAAATGCCTTTCGGCATGCCTAGCATATTCAAGTAATGACTGTAACCCACTTGTACGATGATCTACCATGTGTTTTGTAATAAAACTGCTTATAGGTGCAATACTGCCCTTTAAAAATGCATTCTTTAACTTCTGTTCATATGGGGAATCTTGTGTTTGATCTTCAGGAACCTGCATTCCACAGTGGTTATTAAAACACTCTAACAGTCTGGCATAATACCGGTCAATAGTTTCACCTTCTTGTTGGATGCATTGATTAATGCAAGTCCAGTCTGCCCTGGGTTTCCATTTTTCAGAGATGCGGTCTGTAAGACCTTTTACTATGGTGTCTAATTCTGCGCTGCTGTGTTCGAGGGGTCTTTGTGCAGCGTCACGGGGATTCCAGTTCCCACTAATCATATGCCAATCTGGCCCTAAAATTTGTCTAACTACCTTTTCTACCTCTTCTCTGTTTAAGTTATAACTCAGCCTCATTCCTTGTAAATCTTCAGAGAATTTTCTAAAATTAACTTTTGGATGGGGGATTCCCTCAGTGGCTTTCCGGATGTCTTCCGGAGTCCAAGGTCTATACACTAAAATAGTTGGGTCCTGATTGTCCTGACCTGCCTGAGGGTTGGGTACTTCTATCAGTGGACATATTTCTTCATCTTCACTTATAGATCATGAATTCTTAACCATTTGCCATAACTCGATGCCTTCATTTGAGTTACCTGCCTTTGTTCGAGACCTGGTCTCGATGGGATCTCTAATAAATGGTTTTATTTTCATAATGCCTCTATCTTCAGTGACCACAGGATATCGTGGGGGTGGACTAACTTGTTCACTTGCTTCATATTCTGGTAAGGGAGGCGGAGGTGCTGATGCTATTACTAAGTTATTGTCCTCCTTATCTAAAAACATTGCTTTTGAATTTTTGTTCTTTTGTTCCCTACGGTTTACTTCCTCAATCCACCTGTGTGCCTGAGGAATTCCTAATTTACGTTGCTTTTTTACCCGACCTTTGGAATCGGTTTTGAGCTGTTTGACAAGTTTGATAAGCGAGGCTTTTTCTAATTTCCCGTCGAATTCGTACTTATTAACCCATTTTGAATAATATTTAATATTGTCGGCGCACTGCGACTGCATGTATTTTGCGTCTTCTGTTAACGGCGGATTTGGGGGTCTTTTTGTGCAATTATTACCCATTTTCTTCTACCCTTTTATCGTTACGTAACTTTTCTTAGTTTTTTAACGTGGTACCACAGATTTTGTTATAGTCTCTTCAGAATGACTGCCTACTTATTCTGTTTCTCCTGATCTATGACAAGACAGTAATCTTTTTTGTCCCTGACTTGTCAGAAAAATACAGTCTAACAAAAACAATACATATCTAGTCCCTGATCTAAAACAGAAAAAAGTAGATTCACCTTACCTGAGCCCATGTGATTGATCGCCAATTCGAGGAGACCCGTCCTTCAGTCGCAGATCAGAAAGTGGCTGGCCTCTTTTGAACGACTATTCAGTCGGAGGGCTTTTCAGATAAGAAGAACCGATTTGGTTTCTTCCCCGTACGGTTTCAACCACCTGGCCCGTCTGATCCGAGGTGAAGAGAGGGATCCGGTCCGAAGGACCAATCTGTCAAAGGAAAAAACTTCAAAGACCAATTCACGTTAGGTTCAAGCAAGGCACCCTTTATTACTTGTAGCAAGGAGACAAAGCATGTAGGCACAGGATTTGTCTGAATTATTAATGATTAATAGGTTATACTTATACAGTTCTCTTCCTGTCACACAGAAAATGTTACATTCTATTGCTGACATAGTTAGACACAGCTTTCTGTATGTTCTACAGAAAATGTTGCTAGACTTATTGCTGACCAAGTTAAATTATCTGCCATTCTGCAAAATATTTTGAGAAAAACAACCTGGCCTTGCGTTTATGTCAGTCCATTTCAGCATTTCAATTCTTCTATTGTACTGTTCTAATACATGTGTTACATTTTACCTAGATTCAAGGTACATTTCTAGCTTTAGTACAAGTAATACTGACTACAGTTTAAACTTTCAAGCATCTATTGTTTTCTTTATCAATAGCTTCTAGCAGCTGCATGTTTTCTCATGGCATAAGCAGAAATGAATATCCCTTTGTTAAGTTTATGACATTCGCTGAAATGAATTACTTCTTATTATTTTCATGCCATTAGCAGAAATAGAATGCTTCTTGTTAAGTTTCTAATGGCTGTGCAGATTCATGCAGTGTGAACAGAATAAATGTATTAACCCTTTTAAATCTCGAATGCACTAAGCATGCATATTACTATTGCCTATTACATATTTTTCTAACACATGCATTTGAGCCTTTAAAGAAAAAACAGTGTTTCAGCTACATGACTTCTGAAAGCCCATGACTTTTACTTTTTATTTTTAAACCTTGATGGGTACATCCAGGCCAATAAAACACCACACTAGCTGAAGCAATGCTATATAGCTAGGAAAACATTTCTAACATCTGGCAGTCATGTCTACATGTAACTAAAATCTTTACGTATTATTGTTGATATAAGTGTGGGCCTCAACTAGACTCTGTAAAACTCCACTGCCAATCATGAGCGGACAGGTGATCCGCTGTGGTGACCCCTAACCGGGAAAAGCCGAAAGAATAAGAAGAGTATGGCTAGAAAATGGTTGATTAAATGATATTTATATACATTTATGTCCACATACATATATGTATATATTTATGTATGCAGACACACACACACACACACACATATATATATATATATATATATGTATATAGTTTGTTTGCTGTTTTGGTTTTGAAGGGCTTACATTTTTCAGCCAATTTACATCAATGGGATAGGCAAGATAATTTATCTGATGTACAATGCCAAGCTCTAGGCAGGTTAAGTCAGAATGAGCATATAGTTATTAACCAGGCTGATAAAGGAGGAGTGCTGGTTATATGGAATTGGGAAATGTACTATAATGAAGTGATTAACCAACTATCTGATCATCAGTTTTATCAGCTGATGTTCCTGAACCCCACATTCAAGTTAAAAAAGGAAATTGATGATTTTTTATGTTTGGCATTTGAGGAGGGGATTATGTCTAAGGAGGTAAGATATTATCTTACTGGGATTAACCCCACTAGGCAGATTTTCTATATGCTACCAAAGATTCACAAAAGCCTTGAAAAACCTCCAGGAAGACCAGTAGTTTCAGGAAGGGGCTCTTTAACTGAACCCCTTTCTGTTTTTTGACTAGCTATTTGAAACCCCTCTTGGCATATGTGTGTGTTTGTGCATTCAAGACACCACTGAGTTTTTGAATTTCATTGAGGAGATGCAGATTGAGGAGGGATGGTTGTTGTGTACATTGGATGTATCAGCGTTATACACTAATATCCCTCATTTGGGTAGCCTTTTGGCCTTGGAGTATTGGTTAACATGGGCTTCCTTATATAGCCCTGGATTTAATACATTCCTAATATGCCTTACGGAACATATGCTGACGGAAAATGTCTTTTATTTTGACAACCAATGTTATTTGTAGTTAAAAGGGACTGTGATGGGGGCTTTGTTTGCACCCATTTATGCAGATCTCTTTATGGGCTATATAGAGGAACAATTGATTTATGATGAATGCCATAATATTTTTCTTAATTCTGTGGCTATATGGTGCCATTACTTGGATGACTGTTGGTTAGTATTGCATTCTGATGTGAGTTATTTACAAGAATTGTGGAATATTTAAACGAAAATAAATGGGGTATAAATTTTACTATGACTTAATATTAAGGTTATTACATTTTTGGATGTTAAAGTCATGGTAATGAATGATGGTACCCTAAAAAGCTCAATATTCAGAAAACACCCACAGTTTAATACACTGCTACATGCTACCAGCTGCCATCCAAGGCGTATGATTGACAACATTCCGAAATCTCAATTTCTGAGACTTAAATGAATATGTTCCTCTGTTGATGATTTTGGGGTTCAAGCTCAGGATATGCTTAATAGATTTACCAATAGGGGTTACTCTAGGTGGAAAGTCCAAAGGGCTTTATCCTCTACCGGAAATATTCTTAGATCAGAGCTTTTGAAATATCAGGTCAAGGACAATACTGAGAGCCAACCCATTAGGTTCAATTTGAACTATGGAGCCAACATCACTTTTTTTCAGAATATTATACATAAGCATTGGGATGTCCTAGATATGGATGATAGGTTACAATAATTAATACCATCTAGATGTAAGTTTACATATAGGAAAGGGAAAACTATGGTGGGTTTACTATAAGTAAATTAGAAATGTAAGAATGTCCTCGAATTCTCTGAATTTATTTCAGTATCAAAGACTGTTTGTAATAGAAAGATACTCACAGAACATACCAGAACAACAAATGTTGCACATAAATTATTGTCTTGGTTAAAACGTAAAGATCTGTTAGACAAATTTTAGAAATGTATATGATTTAATACTGTTACAGACTTTGTATATACTTTACATTTTTTTTGTTGCTTTGTACAATTGGTTATGTAATAATATTTTGTTAACATTTTTAAAATCAAATAAAAAGTTATTAAAAAAAAAGTTGTGGTATTGGCAGGACCAACTCTCAATTTATGTTAGAAGGAAATAAACTTGTTGGGTGTTACCCATGTGGACACTGCAGTTTTTGCAAGTTCATTTCTAAATAAAAATCTTTTACCTCTTCAAATTGTTCTAAGGTTTTTGACATCTTAGTGTATGGCAATTGTAATAATGGATTGGGTTGTGTATTTGATTAGATGCACTTGTTCTGCTTTTTATGTAGGTCAAACTTCACATCCCTTTAAACTGAGAATTTCTGAACATTTAAGTGATGTTAGGTGTGCTAGGGGCACCAATGCCCGATACAAACACATTTTAAAACATACTACTGCCAGATATTCATTCATTATCATTGACAAAGTGGGGGAAATAAACACGCAGAAAGAGGGATTGCATTCCACGCTTAATTATAAGGAACAAATGTGGATCATTAAATTGGGGGCTCTGTTTCCCACAGGAATTAATGAGCAATTGTGAGAACCAATAAGAATGAATTATGGGCTGACATATTTGTATAAAAGTAGGAGCCTTTGATGTATTATGTTATTGCACTGATGAAGGTTGTGTGCTTGTTTGTCCACCTTTCGGGTGGTATGATGTATTTTGATTTAACTCTTGAGTTAAATTAAAATCTGAATTGCCTTTAAGCTGTTTTTGAGTGCTGGCTTTTGGAGTCTGAATTTAACTGAAAAAGAGCCCATGCAGTTCAGCTTACTACCTGCCTCAAATAAATAAATATGTAAACAAAATGGAACCATCTCCTGTCAGTTTTAATATGGATAAGTTCAGATAGGGATGTGGCAAAAAACATGAAAAATTTGCTTTTAGCATGGTAGTTGATGATCTTTTGATGATCTTGCAATTGGTACCAACTAACAATGAATTACGACAAGTCTAAATAAAATGCAATGTTAATGCATATGTTCTTTGACACAGGTGACATAATGGGGAATGCACTGCAGAATCTGGACAATCTTCTTGCCATGCCTTATGGGTGTGGAGAACAGAACATGGTGCTGTTCGCTCCAAACATCTTTATCTTGCAATACTTGGAGAAAACTGGCCAGCTAACTGCAGCAATCAAGGAAAAAGCCATTCGGTTTCTGGAAAGTGGTAAGTACCACAACATTTAGATGAACTACACAGCAGGAAGGAAAAGTGCCTATAGCGAGAACAAAATTACTTACATCTGACAGTATAAATAAAAGCATTATGCATTATTGACAATATAAATGTGGCCCTTCATCTAATTATCTGAGAATCACAAGGGTAGTAAAGTGGTTGATTAAAAACATTTGGTGACTTATCAAAGTCATGTAGTAGCTGCTGATGTAAAACCTGCAATAATATGGATGTAATTTCTACTATATTCTAATGCTAATGACGTGTGTGTAAAATGTACTATCCGTATTAGTAATAGTTGCACATGGTTGCACATGGTGTGACACAATTTGTTATGAACATGTACCCGATCAAGAATTTGTCATAGCGGGAACATTCTATTTTTCACCAAAAATGTGGTAATTCAGAATCAAAACAGTTATGTTGGGGAAGCAGGGATCACACAGTGCATGGGGTTGTAGGGAGGCAAAGCCCACCACAGATTACGTATTTTGAAAAAATGTGTTTTGAATTCAAGTGCTTCTTTGGCTTATTGGCTACAGTGAAATGATGCTTGACAAAAGTTTCATAGAGTGGGACTAAAGCATAGGTTCATAGGTCCATAGGTCAGTACTAGGCTTTTGACCCAGAGGACTTTTAGCAACTTAGCCACAATACCCCAAATCGTAGGTACCCATTGTCATGATCAGCTTATATCTCGTCTCGAATCCTTTAAGTAAGGGCTTGAGAGGCCAGACTCATGGTGCAATTACGATTGATCTTCCATTCTTCCAGATTGCTCTTAAAGAGGATCATGGAGCTACTTTGCTTTACAACCCAAGGATATCGGGTCCATAAAAGAGGGATTCTCTGGGAATATGTATCTATCTTGCCAGAATGTCTTGTTTATGTTTCAGTCAAAGTTAGGTTGTCTTGAGAAGGTGTTGAGGGTGTTATTACTTTTACAGATATATAGGAGGTCACATAGGACTGGATCCTTTGAAGCTTTGTAGGCTAGACAGAGGTTACCTCTGAAAGAGCTTGTAGGAAACAGAAAAGAGAAAGCACGCTTTAAGGTAATTTGGGTAGATCATGGAAGTCATGCCCCTGATTATTTTAGTGAGAAAATGCTGTAGTCTCTTAGGTTGGGTCATATGCATAGACAGGTACATACCAAAGGGTCCAATATACTCTATTATAGGCCTGATAAGAGAGGAATAGAGAGGGATGATAACGTCATAAGATCCAGAAGGAATACTCCTGGTGATTACTCTGGCAAGGTAAAAGGATTTCCTAATGATACTGGATACCTGGTAATCAAAGGACAGTTCATTGCTAAAGAAAATGCCCAGGTCCCCTAATGGTGGAGTCAGATTTCAAAAGGGTGTCACCCGTGGGGTAGGTGCATGGCATCCAGGTTTGCCTAAGGACAATAGTCCCACCTATGTGTTAAATAACACTAGAAATCCATCCTTGTTTGCTGTTCTTCTATACTCTATCTATTGATCTCTAGTGTTTTTCTTCCTTAGGTTTTCGTGAGACCTTAGTATCTCTTATCATAAATTACTAGGTGTATCTAATTTTGTAATATGTTATAAAGATTTGTACTACACCATTTCTAATACAAATGTATTAGTCTTATTCATCTATTCTTAGATAAATTTTTCCTTTTTCCTACTGAAATATAAAATATATAATCTTAGGCTTGTACTATAATTGTTAAAACTTATGTACCAAATTATACTGTTATTGTCTTTGTCTTGACCTTTTATGTTGTTGTAATTTGTGGAGCTTTTCTCCCCGGGCCTCCACTGAAAATGGACATATATCCAGCTGGACTAGCCCGGTCAACAAATGTAAAATAAAATAAATAAATAAAAATAATTTAAAAGTCAGATATGAAATTAATGACAGCTCCAGGTTTACAGTCATCTGCAAACTTAGTTTGTCCCAGACCATTTGTATAAGACTTGACATCAGAGAAGTAAATGCCACTCTTTTCAGAGAGATCATGCCTCCCACACTAATAGATTGGGTTATGCCAGTTAGCCAGTTTGCTATTCACTGGGTAACATACTGGTTTTCATTTAGTTTGATTAGCTTGTCGATAGTAGTAGAATGTGGAATGGTATCAAAAGGCCTTTGATAACATTCTACATTGTACCATTATCGACAATATAATCAAATGAAATGTAAACCCGTATGTTACCCACTGGTCCAGGTAGGCAGTGTGAATTAGTTTGCCTGAGTCTAATCCACCTGCGACATGTTCAAAGAAGCCTACTAGGTTAAGGGGGCAGAAGTTGCCTTTAGCAAATTGAACCTGGCTTAGGTCCAGCGCTTATTGACAGTGTATGTCCTTGTTAATAAATTCAGTAATGATGTGTTCCATTGCTTTGCAGATAATGTTGTTATATTTTCTTGATCAGTAGTGGATCCTCCTACCTTGTGTAATGGAATGACTACCACAGTTCTCCATTCGTCTGGCACAAAATCACTGGAGAGGCCTAGGTTGAATAAGCTTAGTAGTGAGTCTCCCAGATAGTACTTGGTGCTTATAAGAAGGCAGCCTGGCACATTATCAGGACCCATGGAGCAACTGTTTTTGGCCATGGAGAGAGAACATTCAGGGCCTGCTTCGAAGTAATCAGTGGGGGTGGTGTGGGGGTCCTAAGGTGGGGAAAGTTAGGGGGAGACAGGGGAGTAAAGTTAGAATTGAATTGTTTGCTATGTCCTCAGAAATGAATAAGTGTTGTTGTTATACATTAGCTGTATGCATTACTGGTCATTGTGTCTAAGGATTTTGACATAGCTGAAGAAAGCTTTGTGGTTGTCACTAGCAAAGGTGTCAGTTCTCAATTTCTTCTTACTTTTGGAGGATTTGATTTTGTTTCTGAGTTCCTTGTTGATGTTTTAGAGTTATTCTCTAGATGATGAAGTATTAAGTTTGTTTTTATAGCCAATGAGTTTCTTCCCCTTATTGTATAGTTTGTTTATATGAGGGTTCTACCATAGGGGTTTATTTCTGAATTTGGTATTGTATATTTATTTTTGTTTTATTTTTATTTATTTATGCTTTTGTTGACAGGTTAGTCTCACTAGGTCACTGACCATTTTTAGGGGTGATCCAGGGTTGTTTTCATGCTGAGTAGGGGAAATTTGACCAGGACAGTGGGTGACTTTCCCTCTTCTTTTTTTCAATAAGTGCTGCAGGATCCCTTATATCCACCTGAGCTACCACCAGCTCAGATAGATGGGGCCTTGGCTTAAAGTCTCAGCCGAAGGACGGCATACTTAGGAATGAACCCCCCCCCCCCCCCATGCTGTACTACAGTGCCAGTACTGGAAAATTGATCTAAGCACCTGTGGTGGGAATAAAACCCATATCCTTTTGATCTTCCAACACCAAATTCAAGTGTGCTACCTGCAATGCTACTGACACTGTTTATGTCTGTGGAGATAGATGCCTTGTTGCATACTTTTGGGTGGGCATAGAAATTGCTACAAATGTGGCAGTACCTGGTTGTCAAGATGAGGAGGGTGCTTAAATTATATCAGGCTATCCGTTAGTTGGATTAGGCTTGCCTTAGAGAAGTCTCTAAAGACAGAAGGGTTTTGTGGTAAGTAAGGTTTTACCCTCATAGTGAGTGTTATTGAATGTTGGCCAGAGCTGACCAGTGACATGATAACTGTAAGCTTTGAACATACGGTGGCAGTATTAGTAAGAACCAGGTCCAGTAGTTTTGAACCTCTAGTTGAGACTTGAAACAGTTATTCTAGGGCACTAGCGTTAATGAAGTCCCAGAATATTTGTGCATATTTATTTGAGATTGTGTAGGTTTCCCATTTGATGGAAGAATAGTTGAAATCTCCCATAAGAATAGTGGTAGGGATGTCATTTTGTTTAGATATGCCTCATTGGCTGCAGGAGACATGGAATGGGTTCAGTAGTTGACTAAGATATAGCAGTGAGTTGTATTTTACCATGACAAGGCTATGGAAAAATTCAAGGTCATTATCCTGGCTTAAGATTCTGGAGGTAAGATGGCTTTTTAGGAATACAGACAACCACATACCTCTCAACCGACAGACATTGAAAATAGATACAAAAGCCCTTGAAAACTAAGAAGACCGTGACAATAATCGGGACATCTAATTAGCATAACAAAAAACACATAACTCTTCCTGCTTCCAGTCAGGAATGTGGAATACTATTCAGAAACACATGCTTAGAAGACAGAGTTCCAAAAATGATGGTAAAATATAAGCACATTATCAAAGAGACATTGTAAAATCTGTGGACTTTAAGTGACTGTATTACAAAATTCTACCATACAAAGTAATTTATTTTTGCTTCAGAAAAAGGGAGATGTTAAACATGTGTCCTCTTTTTTAAATTATCGATGCCACTTTTATGTTTGTCACATAGTGGGGTTTTTCTGTCTGATGGGGATTAGAAAATTGTATGAAGAAAAAAATCAAGGCTAAAAATAATGACATAACCTCCAGAAATAGGTATGTCATATGTGGGGGTAAATCAGGCCTGAAAATAGGAATATTCCTCCACAGTAGAGACAATGGAGGAAAACACAGTTGCCCCAATAACACCATAATTTTCCATGTTGGTACTGTGGGGGTGCTGTAGCTCTTCTGAAACAATGTTTCACAGGATCATAGGAAGTTACTAGACTAATGGGGCCCTTACAAGCCTAGCCACTTTCAGCCCATGTTCCCAAGGGAGTCTGGTTAAGACAGACACTAAAATCAGCACCTATTGCCCCTGTCCAATAGGGACTGAGGTGTAACCCCTGGGGTGAATGTCCGGTTACCCATCCAGTTGTACAGAATACACTTAAAGAGGGCTAATGAGGGGCTTTGTTTAACATGAATAGGAAGCTTGTTCCAAAGGATGAGCAACCTCTCTGAGACAGATCTGTCTCTCCAGCAAGTTCTGTTGATTTCACATACCAGGTTAAGGTCCTTTGAGTGAGTGACCCGTGTGCCATTTGACTTGCGAATGTGCAGCATTTCTATTAAAGCTGGGTCAGAGATTCCTCTATATGCAAGGCACAGGTCACCTCTGAGCAGTCTGTATGACATAGACTAGTGACAATGATTTCAGTCTGTCTGCATAAAACAGATCTTGAAGAGACTGAATTTTCTTTGTAAGGAATCTTTGTGGTCTCCAATTGCTGCAGGTGTTTGGAAGGGAACATACTAAAGGGATCATTGTACTCTATTATTGGCCTAATGAGGGAAGAGTATGGGGGGAGGGTTATAACCTCTTCTTTTCTGGAGACAATGCCGTTACTTATGAGATGAGCAATATAAAATACCCTTTTTACCACTGTGGAGATATGGTGATCGAAGTTAAGGTTGCTGTCCACCTGTTTGTCCAGATCTCTCACCACTGACTGTGTGCTTAGGGTGTTGCTATTGATGTGGCATTTTGCAGGAACATCACCCTTGCCAAAGGAAATGATAATGCATTTTTTGCATTAAGTTTAAGACCATGACTTTGGCACCAGTCATTAGTCTGAGTAAGACCTTCTTACAGGATGTTGACATTGCTAGGGGCTTCAATGATTGCTCCCAGTTTGCAGTCATCAGCAAACTTTGTCAGTCACAGTCCTTTAGTTTTAGCCTGTACTTTGGAGAAGTAGATTTTGGACAGTAGGAATTCTAGCATCGATCCCTGTGGAACACCACTAATTTTGAGTCTGCTGGAGGAGGAGGTGGAGTCCCCTCTTTTGACTGTATGAATTCTATCAGTGAGACAGTTTGCAAACCACCTGACAATATATGGGTTGATACCCAGCTGGGTGAGTTTATCAATGATGCCTGAGTGGGGGATTGTGTCAAAGGCCTTGGCAACATCTAAGTAGGGCCATATGCATAGATTTGGCCTTGTCTAGAGCTTTGGTGAATCTATCGAAGAAGTCCACCAAGTTTAAAAGGCATGATCTTCCCTTGACAAAGCAAACTGGGTGGGGTCGAGCATTTGGAGATTTCCTTTATCTTTGTTAATAAGTTCCATTATGACTTGTTCCATGGCCTTACAGATAAGGCTGGTCAGGCTAATAAGTCTATAGTTCTCAGGGTCCGTGGATGCACCCCCTTTGTGCGAAGGGGTGACAGTAGCTGTTTTCCATTCCACAGGGGCGAGGCCAGTACTTATGCTGTGATTGAAAAGCATGCTTGATGGTGATGCTAATTCTTGTTTTAACCAATGTAGAACACAGCCCGGGATGTTGTCTGGTCCCAAAGAAGCTGTGTTTTTGGCCTTGGAAAGGGCATTTAAGACCTGCTTCTCTGAGATACTAGGAGGGGGATGTGTTAGGGATGCTTTGGGGTATATGTGGTGGGGCAAGGAGAGTGAAGTTGTCACTGGACCTGTCAGCCAGCAGGTTTGCTATAGCGACAGATTTTACATATGTAATACCATTAACTATGAGTTCAGCACAAATCTGGGCCTTACCTTTGAGGTTACAGATGTAACTAAAGAACACTTTGTGGTTATCCTTAGTAAGGATGGCTTATTTGGATTCAGGGTTAGCTTTGGAGAACTTCACTTGGAGTCTTATTTGCTTGTTTAAGTTGAGGAGGGAGTTTTTCCAGTTTTTAGACCATTCCTTCCTACTCTTAGATAGCAATTTCTTTCTCCTATTGTAGCCTATTAATGGCAGTTGTCCACCAGGCAGGTTTCTTTTTCCCTGAAGATCTTGCTTTGGTTCTATCAGGTATGGCAGATTCAATACAATTGTACAGGTGCTTGTACAAAGCATTGGTGTACAACTCAGCACAGGTGTCTGTTGCAACAGTGGGGGAGGGGCTGTGAAGCTATTTATGCCGCCATGTAAGAGGTTGCAATTGGCCTGGCCTTGGAGAAGTTTTTTAGTCTAGTTGTTGCTAAGGGTTGTGGGGGTGTCTTGTGTTATAGTTACTTCTAGCTTGACTTATTTGTAGTCAGATCTCATCAGGGATGGCCACACACTGGGGATGGTGTAGTGGTCCTCCATGTTAGTAAGCGCCAGGTCCAAGATGTCTGAGCTCCTTGTAGGTGGGTCAACCAGCTGGTCCAGGGCATTGGAGTTAACAAAGTCCAGGAACCTTTGGGCAAGTGAGTTAAAACCTGTATAATTTACCCAGTCTATGAACAGGTAATTAAAGTCATCCAAAACCAGGGTGTTTGGTTGCATCTTGATTGACTCAAGTAGATCCAAGTAGGCTGAGTGGATGCCCTGATTCATTGAGGGGGTGGTCATATAGCTAGCAATGACTTGAAGAGGAGTCTTACCTACAGTTAATTGCACCTGCATTCATTCAAGGAAATTGTGCTGTTTAACCAATCTAGAGGTGTACTTATATTTAATGAATATTGATGCACCACCTCCTTTAGTTCTCACGCCTTCAGTTTGTGGTCTGAACATGTAGAAGGAACTGTAACCTGTATAGCTGGGGGGTGCTCTCTGCAGCCTTAAGCCAGGTCTCAGTGACTGCACAAATATCAGCATCTTCCAGGCTGAGGACTGCTTTCAGTGAGTGTAGTTACTGGTTTAGACTCCTAGTGCTTAGCAGCATAACCTTGAGGTTGTTTTTAGAGGGTATTTTTATGTTGGGAATTTTGTTCTTGTGGTATTGCGTAAAAAATAACCAAAATTCCAGGGGTGACAGCTGAAGACTATCTCTGGCAAAGCATTGAGGTCTGTTGACCATGTCACCCAGAAACTAAGCCAATTGTTGAAGCCAATCATTTTTTGTTTGTGTTGAGGTATCATCTTAGGTGAAGGTGAAATGCTGCTTAATGGTAGGGACATACCTGCATGAGACACATAATCAGAGAGCTCAGTCATGTCTAAATTCATATAGTCCACTGAGGTATGTCTCAAGTCATTCTCATTAACATGGACTATGTTGGAGTCATAACAGTGGCTGTTGTTGAGAAACTTGAGTGTGTGTATAATGTGGTGGAACCTGGCAGACAGCTGACCGTGACCCTTTCATTATCCAACCTGGTGAGGGGGACATCTGTGTGTCTCACAACTGAGTTGCTTATGAATAAGATGCTTGTTTTTGTGTTGTGCTTAGGGTCTTGACTGGTGAGACACTGGTGTGTGATGCATTATGTGTACTATGTACTGCAGATGATGTATTATGTGAACCGTGCTTGTGTTTGTGAGGTCTCTGATGTTTAGGTAAGCTTCTTGTAAGCACCTCTGCATATGTATGTTTATATGTTGTTGGTTTGGTAGGTACAGGAGATGAGGTGTGCATGCTGACAACCTGCTTAGTATCAGATGAACTGACTGGTGAGCGAGAGAGCCTGGATTCTAGGTTCTTAATATAGATGCATCTCTCACATAATGAATTTGTGTGGACTAAAATAAGTGGGTTGTCAGTGTACATGAGGCAATTGTTGCATTGCCTCAGTATGCCCACATCGACCAGGCTGTCCTGGAGACATAGTGGGAAGTTGTCCGCTGTCCTGGAGACATAGTGGGAAGTTGTCCATCCATAATGCTAGGTAAGTTAATGTGTTGAGAAAAAGAGAGAGGACAGGAAGGACCAGGTAAAGTAGAGGACAGGAGAAGTGGACAAAAATATGAAGGGCTAGTGGGTAGGATCTGTGTTGTTACCTTAGGAGCTTCGCTGAATGTATCACCTGTTAGTGAGGACAATCACGAGAATTTACCGATGGAGCACCGGCAGAGTACTAAGGGAAAATTTGCAGGCAAAAGTATTTGTGTCTATAACCACCACCGGTGCCTACCACTGCGCTGCGGTGTGCAAATGCAGTGCTATGTAGTAAACAAGCACAGACTGATCTAAACAAATTAACCATTAAAAAAAGTTGAAAACTGAGCTCTGTTCCAGCAACCTTCAATCAGATGAGTTCTAACTGCACACTGCTGCCACTCGGGTGCAGCGGAACCCTCTCCAACAAAAATGGCCTGGTTTTGTGCTCAAGTTATACAAACAGAACTAGATTCAGCAGGTCTGAATCTAGTCTATGCTACAGCAAACAAAGTGCAACAATTTAAAAAAAGCAGTTCAAATAAGCAGTGATGTGGTAAAAAATGCAGTTCAAATGTGCAATATACAGTGAAAAATTCTATTTAAGTTTTGCAGATAGCAGATGGCTTTGATTTGCTTATGTAGCAAACAAGAGCAAACTGATTCAAACAAATTAACCAATAAAAAAGCTCACAACTGAGCCCTGTTTCAGCAACATTCAATCAGATGAGTTCTAGCTGCACACTCCTGCTACCAGAGTGCAAGGGAAACCCTCTCCAACAAAAGATGACCTGGTTTAGTACTCAAGTTATACAAACAGAGCTAGATTCAGCAGGTCTTACTCTAGTCTCTGCTACAGCAAACAAAGTGCAACAATTTCAGAAAAAGAAACAGTTCAAACAAGCAGGCACAATAAGTCTTCAACCAGCAATTTCCAGCTCAGAAGGCAGAAGCTACCCTCTCTTCCACAAGAGTGTAGACCAGGAACTGCATAGGTATCTATATTTTCAAGAGTTAAGAATGCCTGTAAGGAGTGCATTTTCTTGTTTAGGTTTTTAGCATTGAGCAGTAGCACATTTATAAGTTTTGATTTTGATTAGGTAATTTAAGGGGACTGACCTTGCCTAAAAAAGGCACTATGGGGGAGCAAAAGATCATGGCCAATACACAGAAGCCATAAGGAGAGAGGTGCAGGTCATCCATAGCAAAGCAGCCCGGGTTAGGGATCATCTTCTCCCAAGTGAGCAAAAAATAGATATTGGTATAAATATTGCATCACCTTATAAAACCATTAGCTAAGCCAGTAATTGAAGTCAGTTATCTTTTTTTTGTTTATATTTTATTGGTTATGGTAGGATACTGCTTAATTCTAGTTTCACATTAATTTTAGATACATATTCTAGGAGCTCTACCATGTTCCTCCGTATATGGTACAAGGAGGCATATCTCAAGTCATTCACTCACATGTGTGCAATGACTATGTCATATGTGTGCTAAGGATGGAAAGCTTTGAGGGCCCTAGTGAGACTGTGCTGTTGTTTGCCTGTTAGCATGACATTGAGTGTCCTGCATCCCAAACCTTCATGTTGGAGGCCTTTTGGTTTAGGCAGGGCTATTTTAAGTACCTCAGTGTAAGAAGGCTTATTTGCTTATCTAGGACATGCTGTGCATGGTTGTGTGAGGTGGGTGTCATGACTACCAACATGCTGTGTATAGTCTATAGTTACTTCAAATTTTAGAGTGTTTTTTCATTGACTTTTACAGATCTGTTTTGCTGATTGGATAGCTTTCTTCTGTTCTGTGCTTCTTAATTCTATTTATCAAATTTCCTAGGGTTTTCTGTTTTCCTTTGTGACTAATTTAAAATAAGACTAATGTTATGGATACATTTTTAAAGTAAAAGGCAATATTTCTTCTGAGTATCTTTACATTAGGAAAGTAAAAAAAACTACACTGCATAGTCTTGCAACCATAACAAGTGCACTACTTGTATAACATCCACTACATTTAAAAAAGAAAACAAACAGAATGCCTTCTGCAATTATTATGCTTTCTGCTTACAGATAAATAAAAGAAAATAGAAACAGTAATCATTATTTCCATTTTTTTGGATATAGGTTAATCGTTTTTTACTAGGCTAATGACCACTAGGGCCATTACAAGCCTAGCCATGCACCCCAAACCCATTTAGATCCCAAGTATCATTGGTATCTATACAGGGAGGGCATGTTAGTAGGGAGGTAACTAAGGGATTGTGGAGGTTGTTAGTTAGGATAATACTTTTCCTATTAATAGGCATATGTCCTTAAGGGACATAGGAGCCCCCTGGAGGTAAATTTATGATTTAGCATCCAGTTTTCAAGGTTTTGTTTGAATAGGGTCTGGGATGAACTCTGTTTTACATGGATGGGGAGCCTATTCCATAACATGGTGATCAATATATTTCTGGACATTCTTAGACTCGCCCCTCCTAGAGTAGTTCATACTAAAGCTATATACACATTATGGCTTACTAATGAAACCAGAACCCTCCTTAGGAAAAGAGACAAAGCTTGGCAAACATAGCACGCTTGTAAAACCCAAATCAGTCACATAGCATACCAACTAATTAGAAAAAAGTACCAAATCAACTTCGACAAAAAAAAAACTACTATAGTAACTTACAATGGACACACCAATGTAACCCATCCCAAAATGTTGGAGCACTATTAATTCACCCAGGACAAACCACAACCCTGCCTCCCAACATACCATGCTGTCCTGATAATATTGCAAATGAATTCAGCAAATACTTCACAGAAAGCATATTATCCCTGGTTAAAAATATCAACACTGATCATCCTCTAACCCCAAAACCTCCCAACCGTAATAGCCCATCATTCTCTTTCGTGCCCATTCCCACAGCTAGTATAGAAGAACTTATCAACAAACTCAAACCCACCACACCTTCAGCTGATGACTTGCCAAGTGAATACTTACAGCTAACAGCTGAAACCGTATCCTTCCTAGTGCCAATTGTTAGTAACTGGTCTATAGCAGAACAATATGTCCCACAAATATGGAAAATTGATGACATAATCCCCCTACACAAAGGAAGTAATTCCAGAGAGCTCACTAAATATAGAGCCAGCGCCATACTATCCCTGCTATCAAAAATCCTCGAAAGATGTGTCAACTCACAACTACTCCAATACCTTACCCCCAAGAAGCTACTATCACAAACCCAACATGGTTTAAGGCCCCACCATTGCACTATAAGAACACTTCACAAATACCATCAACCAACTCAGAAATTATTGCAAATGCATCTCTGCAGTTTTCCTAGACATGTCCAAGGCCTTCAATACCATTTCATATCCCAAATTACTTTCTGCTTTTTCCAATCTGAACCTCAACCCTTTTCCTCCTGTGGCTCCAAAGCTATCTAATCAGTCACCAACAGTTAGTAAAATAGCAAAAATCCCTTTCACCCTCCTCCCAACTCCCAGTAACATGAGGAGTTCCACAAGGCTCCATTCTTGGGCCACTACTATTTAGTATCTTTACAAATAACCTGAGTAGCACCACCCTACTAGCCCCAATTGTACAAGACACCTACAATTCAACACTTGTGCAGCATCCACCTTAAATCACCTCCAGAACATAACACAGACATCCTTCTCAAAAACTGAACTATGGCTATCAAACCACCAGCTCATGCTTAACCCAAATAAAACAAAACGTATGATTTTCCAAACCACGAGATCCTCTCTCCCCTACCTCCTTCTCCATAACTGCCAACAACAATAAAATAATCTACCCTGACTCACAGACAAAACTACTAGTAGTCACTATTGATAACAACCTAAGATTTGACCTACATATATCCCTAACTATTAAAAAAGTTCACAAAAAATTGGGCACCTTGTACAGAAACAAAAAGTACCACTAGGGTCATTATTGTTAGAACCCACCTCTTATCTATTTTACGTCTATCCTATCCTCATTAACCTTGAAAAAACAGACCTAAAAAATGGAAACATGCTATAATAAAATAGCTAAATTTGCCAGCGACTGTCCACACTACACCCACCATTCTCATTCCTTAAAAAAAACGTCCTGGTTAGAACTACCACAGCTGCTATCCTACAACCAGCTAACTATAACACACAAACTTGCATGCCAGCCTGAAAAAACCCTGCTCTATTAAACATCCTTTAACTTCACACCACCAACCATAGCCAACCTTCAGCAAATAAATCTCTACTACAAGTATCTGAATTCAACAATACTGCAGGCAACTCCCTATTCTCACACCAAGTAGCAAACAATGAGAACTCACTCCCTCACTTCATTAGATCTACCCTCAGCTTCAACCACTTCAAACATGCTCTAAAACGTTCCTAAATGACTCTTGGCTTTGTTCCTGCATGGGCCTAGGCCGTGTGGCTACATAAATACCTGCTAAACCTTATACATCTCCCCTGACTTCTTCTAAATCTGCGACTCTTTTTCTGCCCATATATTCACCAACTGTTGCTGTCTACGCTCCTTACATTTCTCTCTTCAGCTGCCTTGATATATTAAGCTATGGCTATACTGTCTTTTCATAATCTTACTATCGTACCACAGAATTAGATTTTTATAGTTGTTGAGTGTAAAATCTAACAAGCTGTAAATCAGATCTTGAATGTTATGAATTGTTAATCTGTAGCAATGTTATTGTTATATGTGGAGCTTTTCTCCCTGGGCCTCCGCTGAAAATGGGTCTGTAACCCACTCAGGCTTTCCCACTAAACAAATGTAAAATAAAAGAAAATAAATAAATATTTGTCTCCCCAGTATAGTCTTTTTATGTCACAAATGAAATTCAGATCCTTGGATCTAGAATTTCTGGCTTTGTTTGTTTTGCACATGTTCAACAGATCCATCAGGGCTCAGTCTTACGAAGCCCTGTAAGCCAGGCAAAGACTCCTCCCAACAAGCCTGTAGGAGACTGAATACAGAGACAGAGCCTTTAGGTGAACAGTGTAGGGTGGGGCATTCATGCCCTGAATTCTGCTGATGAGAAATGTTTGTGGGCATTCCAGCTGTTGATACATGCCAAATGGGACATTATACTCAATGATGGGCCTGATAAGGGCATAGAACCCCGGGCTGCTTCACTGATGACTGGTCTGTTTGTAGAAGTGGTCTCACTGATACTGATTTCTTGGGTCCTGGCTGTGAGACAGCCATCAATCCACTGAGTTATGTAGGGATTTATGACTAGCTCAGAGATCTTGTCAATAATGCCTGATTGGGGTATTGTGTCGAATGCCTTGGACAGATCAAGAAATGCAGTAAATATATTGTTTTACCCTCATCCATTACCTTGGTGTCCCTCTCAAAAAAATCTACCAAGGTTAAGTAGGCACAGCCTTTCCTTAACAAAGCCAAACTGGGATGGGTTCTGTGTATATAGGTTGACAATGCCCTTGTTCATCATTTCTATAATTCATTCCATGGCTTTGGATATTAGGCTTGTTAGACTGATGTGTCTGTTTTTCCCTGGGTTGGTTGATGGCCCTCCCTTGTAGATGGGAATGACTATTGCAGTCCTCTATTCACTTAAAATTTAGCCTATTTTGAGGCTATAGTTGAAGAGAGCCTCACATGGTCCTGATAGGTCATGTTTTGAACTGCTCAGGAGGCAACGGGGATGTTGTTGGTACCCATGGAGGTGGTGTTTTTGGCTTTAGCGAGTGCTGCCAGCACCTCATTCCTGATAATAGGTGGGGGAAGTAAGTTGAAGGAAATTTCACCTGGAGAAGCTGGGGGGAGTGGAGGGTTGAAGTTTGAGGTGAATTTGTCAGTCAGTAGATTTGCTATGTCACCCTGATCGGTGAAGGTGATACCATCCACCATCAATTCAGTACACTGCTGTGTGTTACCTTTAAGATTCCGGACATAGTTGAAGTAGGCTTTGTGATTGTCCCTAGCCTGCTAGGCTCATAGTCGGCTTTGTTGGACTTAGACTTCTTTGTTTTTTGTTTAGCTTGATAAGAGAGCACTCTTCTTTAAGGGAATTGCTCTTCCTGATTTTGGCCCTGATTTTGTTTCTTTTGTTATATACCCTGTTCAGGTGATGATACCACAAATGGAATTTGTTTTTAGTGTTTGTTTTGGGTTTATTTCTGGTAGGTATGACAGCCTCTATGCAGCCATTGACATGTTTGTTTAGGGACTCTGAATAATTCTGCATAGGTAGCTGTGGTCTTGTGGTTAGGGGGACCCTTGAACTTTGACAAACTGTCACTTAATAGGATGTAGTTTACTTTAGAATAGTTCCTAGCTGTTATTGGTTTAGCTGGGTTTTCCAATTTGATTTTTACTTCAGAGAAGACAGCTTTGGGATCAGACTACACAAGTGAGGACATGACACCAGGGAAGGGGGATGCAATGCTCTCCCATGTTGGTGAGTACCATATCCAGTATGTATGATCCTTTGGTTGGAGTATGAACCATCTGTTCCAGGGTGTTTTTGTTAATAAAGTTCAGCAAGCATTGTGCCTATGAGTTTGAGGCAGTATAAATGTTCCAGTCATTAGAGGGGTAGTTAAAGTCGCCCATGAAGAGGGTGGATGGTCAGCGCTTCTAGTAGGTTTAGGTAAGACTTGTGAGACTCTAGGGGCATAGATGGTGACCTGTAGCTAGCAGTGAGATGGTGAGGGACCATATTTCTGATGTCTTGCACATGGATGAGCTCTATGGTAGCATCCTGTTTAACCAACCTGTAGGTATGTTTATTGCTAATGTTGATCGAGACACCTCAACCTTTGGCACCAGTCTGTGTTGTTGTTGGTCTAAATGTATGGAAGGCTTTAAACTAAGTCTCAGTCACAACACAATGTCTGCATTTTCCAGATTGAGGAGGGCTTGAAGGTCGTGAAGTTTATGTTTAAGCTCCTAACATTGAGCAGTAACGTCTTAAGGTTGCTTGGAGACTTTTCATTACATTGGTAGTTTTCTATTTTGATGAAAACCAAGGCCAATAATGAAGTTGCAGTTAGAAGTCCAACAATAGCAATAAGACAAACTGAAACAAGGTAAAAATGTATTGGTAAAACAAAGCTTTCAGGTATAACAACCCTTCCTCAGTGCAAGATAAAAACTGAATCAGTTACAATCCTTAAATATCATACAGAACAAATAATTCAATTAACTACAGCCAATAAAATCATTTTAAAACTTTAAAGTGAACAAAATCTGCTCATTTAATCATTTCAAACATAGCATTCTGTCCTTAAGTATTGGTTTGAAGGTATTTAACTTATTAATACCAGGAAACACATCTGCTTGCAACAATGTGATCCATTCATATTCTTTTAACTCTAATTTGTTATTTAGGTCACCGTCTCTAATTGACTTTTGAACATAAGTTAGAACCCTAAAAGTGAAGTCATGTAGTTTCCCATTCTCATTTATATGTTGTGCTAGTGAATTAGTCATAATATTCCTTCTAATGTCTGATTTATGTTCAGTAATTCTATCTTTAAGACATCTAGTACTTTTTCCTACATAAAATGCTGGACATATCCGACACACAGCTAAATATACAATGTTATGAGAATTATATGTAGCAAAACATTTTACACTGTATTTTCTATTACTAGTAGGATGAACAAAATCTAATTCACTATTTATACATGAGCAACAACAATAATTGTAACGGGGAACAGTGCCCTTCCTAGCAAATGTTAAATCATTGCTAGAAAAATTAAAATCTTTATAACAAAGTTTTTGTTTAAGACTTTCACAATTTCTATAAGAAAAACTGGGTTTTGTGGCAATAAATTTCAATAGCTCAGTAGCACTTCGTAGGATGCACCAATTATTGTTGATAATATTCTTGAATACCATCACTGCACCTACTATAAGTCATGGGGTAACATAAAACCATAGACTGATTATCACTACCTACCAAGGGCATTTGAGCGATGCTTTTTCCACAAAAAAAGGGGTAAAACCTAGTGTCCCTTTCCTCAAGAATCTTATTCTTGAAACTAAGTAGCAAATTCTCATCGTAGCCTCTGAAGAAACTCTTCAATCATATCATTCAACTGTATTTCACATTTTTGTCTTTCTGTGTTGAGCCAACATACATGTATAAACTGGCTCTTGATAATTCCCTTAAAGACATGTGGACTGTGCATACTTGTACAGTGGAAATACTTATTTTTATGCGTGGGTTTTCTATACACTGAAGTTTGTATCCTGCAGCCATGTGTACTTAGATCAATGTCCAAAAACTGTACACGCTCAGATGAATAAGTCAAAGTGAAGTGTAAGAATATGTTAATTTTCTTAATGATAGTACTGGTTTCTTACACTTCACTTTGACTTATTCATCTGAGCGTGTACAGTTTTTGGACATTGATCTAAGTTGCACCGTACAAGTAAAATTTATCGCCACTAAACTCAATTTTTCTTATGGAAATTGTGAAAGTCTTAAACAAAAACTTTATTATAAAGATTTTAATTGTTCTAGCAATGATTTAACATTTGCTAGGAAGGAAACTGTTCCCTTTTACAATTGTTGTTGCTCATGTATAAATAGTGAATTAAGATTTTGTTCATCCTACTAGTAATAGAAAATACAGTGTAAAATGTTTTGCTACATGTAATTCTCATAATATTGTATATTTAGCTGTATGCTGGATATGTCCGGCATTTTATGTAGGAAAAAGTACTAGACGTCTTCATGATAGAATTATTGAAATAAATCAGACATTAGAAGGAATATTATGAGTAATTCACTAGCACAACATATAAATGAGAATGGGGAACTACATGACTTCACTTTTAGGGTTCTACCTGCTGTTCAAAAGTCGATTAGAGGTGGTGACCTAAATAACAAATTAGAGTTAAAAGAATATGAATATATCACATTGTTGCATGCAGATGTGTTTACTGGTATTAATAAGTTAAATAACTTAAAACTAATACTTAAGGACAGAATGTTTTGTTTGAAATGATTAAATGAGCAGATTTTGTTCACTTTAAAAGTTTTAAAATGATTTTATTGGCTGTGGTTAATTGAATTATTGGTTCTGGATGATATTTAAGGATTGTAACTAATTCAGTTTTTATCTTGCACTGAGGAAGGGTTGTTATACCTGAAAGCTTTGTGTTACCAATACATTTTTACGTTATTTCAGTTCGTTTTGTTGCTAGTTTTCTGTTTTGGGTATTGCCCAAAAAAGACTTTAAGGAGGTAGATAAAGTTTTACCCAGTATCTAAAAGCCTAGCAGGAACAGGTTCAGATCATCCTTAACAAATGTTCTTTGACTAATTTAAAATGTCCCTTTCTCTATGATTGTGTCACAGTTTAGCTTGATGACCTAAAACAGGATGGGCAGTGGGATTCATAAACATGGTTCACTGTGATTCTTTTAGTCAAGGCAGCTCCATTCTGATATGCAGTATTAACACTTTTGTAAACATCATTATTGAATTATCACTTTTTTCACAGGTGGTCATACAGGTATATAAATGAAAACAAACCATATTGACATATTCTCAGTAACAAACATTATATATTTTATACAAACCTCTCTACCATTATTGTCAGTACATTACATAGCTCACTCTATTATTGCCTTCCCCTTAAACCTTATTCATTCTCTAAAACATTATTCTGCATGTATTTTTCCCACAGTTCCCATTTTGTACTATGTAATTTGCTCCTACCCTTTTCTAAAGATACCACTTTGAGCTGTTTTATAGATTCAGTACTTCAAATAGGGTTGATTTAAACTTTGATTTCCATTTTCTAGTAACTACTTTTTTTTGCAGTCACCAAATTAAAGTTAGCAAGGCCTTACTATGTCTAGACAATTCAGATTCCGTATCCGAGCTGAAAAAATAATCTCCTTAGTTACATCAATTTGCTCGCCGAGTATTTCTGACAGAGTAGTCTTTAGGGAATTTTTAAAGTCTGCCAACTCATTATACTCCCAAAAAATATGTTTCCAGTTATCTCTTTCTTCCCCATCACACCTCTTAATGTAAAACAAACTGGTTTTGATCTCAAGTGCAGTACTATATGCTTTACATTAAAAGGCAGAACTCCTGCTTCATTAGGAATCCTTGAAAATAAGTTCAGACCCTGCTAAATGTTCCCAAATACAGAAATACCAGCAGGATGAAAGACTTTACACAGTTAAACCCTCACGCCAATCAGATAAACACACAATAAGCTTTCCACCAGCAGTTTCCACTCTGATACACAGGTTCATAGGTAGGTACTAGGCTACTGACCAAGAGCCTAAGTAAGCCTAGCCAACAAGGTTCCCTGGCCACCCAAGAAAGTTAATTTCCTGTGCTCCTGTTGAGCAGAGCCACAGAAGTGATCCCCGGGATCTATTTCCTATTTCCCATCCAAGCATCAAGATTTTTCTTGAAGAGTGCTAATGAGGAACTTTGCATGACATAGATGGGTAGCTTGTTCCAGCATATAGGAAGTCTCTGGGACAGAAATCTATCCCTCCAGCATGTCCTGTTTATTGTGGTGACAAGGTTTAGGTCCCTAGAGTGTGTAGCTCTGAGGGACTGGGATTTCTTTAGGTGTAGCATGTCCAACAGCTCTGGGTTTTACATAGCTTTATATGTTAGGCAGAGATCTCCTCAGAGTAGGAGATATGCTACAGAGTAAAGCCAGAGTTTTTTGAGATGGTCAATGTAGGGCATCTGTTTGAGGCCAGTAATCCTCTTTGTGAGGTACTTCTGTGGCCTTTCCAGCTGCTGCATATGTCTTGTGAGGTACATTCGAAAAGGGGCATTGTACTCTTTAATGAGTCTAATGAGTGCTGAGTAGAGGGGAACAATGACCTCTTTTTTTCTGGATGAGAACCCTTTTGTGATGAGGTGTGCCACAGAAGGATTTCTTGTTTACTGTGGCGATGTGATTATCAAAGGAGAGACTACTGTCCACCTGGGTCCCAAGGTCTCTTATCACACATTTGGCATTAAGTAGACTGCCATTTATGTGGTAGTTCATGGGTACAGAGTTTTTACCAAAGGGGATGACAATGCACTTTTTGGCATTGAGCTTGAGGCCATGGCTCTGACACCAGGCATCTGTCTCAGTGAGGCCCTTCTGTAGGATGTCTACATCATTTGGGGACTCGACTATGGCTCCTAGTTTGTAGTCATCTGTGAACTTCGTTAGCAAGAGACCATCTGCATTAGCCTGTACTTCAGAGAAGTAGGTACCAAACAGGAGAGGACCCAGGACTGAACCCTGTGGTACTCCACTTGTCACTGGTTTGAAGTCAGATTTGGAGTCTGCAACTTTTACAGTGTGGGTTCTGTCAGTGAACCAGTTGGCAACCCTTCTTGTGACATAGGGATTTATACCTAGTTTAGTGAGTATAATTCCAGAATGGGTGATGGTGTTGAAAGCCTTTGCGAGGTCAAGATAGGCTGTGTGAACCACCTTACCCTCGTCTACGGCTTTGGTGACTGCCTCAAAGAAGTCATTCAGGTTCAGAAGGCATGATCTGCCTTTCACAAACCCGAACTGGGTGGGGTCCAGAGTTTGGAGGTTACCAATGTCTTTGTTTATGAGTTCAATGATGATATGTTTCATGGCCTTGCAGACCAGGCTCATCAGGCTAATAGGGCGATAGTTCCCAGGATCAGTGGTGGCTCCCCCTTTGTGGAGTGGGATAACTGTTGCTGTGCGCCATTCAGTGGGCACAAAGCCTGACATTAGACTATGACTGGACATGGTGCTTAGGTGGGGAGCCAGTTCATTCTGAAGTTCATGTAAAACGCAGCCTGGGATGTTGTCCGGTCCCATGGAAGCTGTGTTTTTGGTTTTAGAGAGTGCAGCGTTTACCAGCTAAGATGTGATTACAGGGACTCTGCATTTTTCCTGTATAGATGTGGGCCTTTTAGGGTGTGAGAGGGGGGTAAATTAGCACTGAACCTATCTGCCAGGATTTTGGCAATATCAGTTGGTTCTGTAATTTTCGTGCCATTGTGCTGTAACTCAGAGCAGATCTGGGTGTTGCCATTGAGATTCTTGGCATAGCAATAGAATGCTTTGTGGTTGCCCTTAGAATCAGTGGTGATTTTGTTTTTGTAGATAGCTTTGAAGGATCTTATAAGGGATCTCAGCTTCTTACTGAGGCTGACCAGGGAGCTCCTCCATTCATGGGATTTTACTCTCTTTTGCAACAGTTTCTTCCTTCTGTTGTAGAGTTTGTTTATGGCAGTGGACCACCAGATTGGCTTCCTTTTTTTGGAGTATAGCGTCTTGGTTTTGTTTGGGATAGCACAATCCATGCACTCGTGTAAGTGCTTATAGAGTGCATTTGTGTAGGATTCAGCAGTCGTAACTGTATTGTCCATCTGCATGGGCGTCATGAAGTTCGCCACTTCTGTCTTAAGAAGCATGAAGTTGGCTTTGGAGAAATTTTTTACCGTGGTTTCCTTAATGGTGGGTGAGGGTGGGATGCAGATATCTAGGGTGATTAGCTTATGGTCGGATCTGACCAATGAGGAGTTGACTTCAGGTGTGGAATGTTGGTAATGACTAGATCTAGAATATTGTTGCCCCTGGTGGGGGTGTGGATAAGTTGATCCAGGGCACTGAAATTTATGAATTCCACAAAGCATTGAGCGAAGGAGTTGGTACATGAGTAGTTTTCCCAGTTAATGTTGGGGTAGTTGAAATCGCCCATTATTAGGGTGTTTGGATGAACCCTAATATTTTCCAATATATCAAGAAATGAGGAGTGGGAATCCTGGGACATGGTGAGGGATCTGTAGCAAGCTACAATTTGGATTGCAGTTTTGCCCAGAGTTAGTTGCACTTGGATAACCGCGGATGCATTATGCTGTGCAACTAGCCTGGAGATGTGGATATCCTTAATGAATATGGACACACCTCCACCTTTGGTGTTCTGATCCAGGTTAGATGGCCAAGAAAAAGTGTATGAGTTATAGCCTGGTAATGCAGGGGTGCTCTCTAGTGCTTTGAACCCGGACACAGTCACTGCACAGATATCGATGTTCTCCATTTTAAGGAGTGCCTCAAGTGAGTACATTTTGAGCTTTAGACTTCTAGCATTGAGTAGCATTACCCTCAGTTTTTGCTTGCCTGTTCCTGTTACGGTGGTGAATTTGTCATTTGAACCTTGCCTAAAACAGGCACTATAGGGGTGGCAAGAGCCTTAGCCAGTATCTGGAATCCCAGGGGTGACAGGTGCAGGCCATCTCTGGCAAAGCATCGTGGTCTGTAGACCATGTTGTCCCAGGCAGACAGACACTGGATCCCATTAGAATGACACCAGAAGCTTAACCAATTGTTGAAGTCAATCATTTTGTCCTTGTACTGGGGTATCATTCAGGGCTATGGCAGGATGCTACTCAGAGCTAGGGTCATACCTGCCTGGACTACAAGATCGGAGAGCTCTTCCATGTCTCTGTTCATGTAGTCCAGGGAGGTACATCTCAGGTCTTTCACACCAACAAGGACAATGACAGAGTCATATTTGTACTTCTTGTGGTATGACCTGAGTGTGTGGGTTATGTGGTGGATCCTGGCACCCGCCAGGCAGCTGACAGTAACATTTTCCTTGTTTAGCCCGGTGAGTGGGACATCAGTGTGCCTGACTATAGAGTCACCTATGACTAGTGTGTTGGATATGTTGGTTTGCCTTATGGGCTGTGGTTTATTGGCACACTGAGTCTGTGGGCTGTGTGTCATTTGGGTTGTGTGGGGGGGGTGGAGGTTGCTTGTGTTTCTGCTTTGGAGGTCTCTGTTGCTTGAGCAGATTATTATTGAGAGCCTCTGCGAATGTTTTTGTGTTTCTATGTATGGATGTAATGTGATCCTATCTCGCCTACATTCAATACATATGGGTTCGGAGCCGATCCTCGGCTCCGACTCGGCACCGAATACAATAGAACGCAGTCTCTTATTGGCTGAGCTATCTTATATCCCAGGATGCACCACTACTAGTTCCCCAGATCTCGTTTGCCGCTCAAGAGCATAGACGTGGTCTCGGACTTGGCTGAGCTAAGTACTTTAGTCAGATAAAATTTTTGTCTGAAAATATCTCTTTTTCTTCCCAAAAGCTGTTTTAACAGCTACTGTTGTGATTGTGATATTAGTCAAGGTATTTTTGTGGTAAATTTGTGGTAATTGTGTTGTCTTTTGTCGACCAACGGTCCCGTTTAACTTAGAGGGGCCTAGGCCGATTAAGTCCTTGTGTCACTTGGTTTATTTAGTTGTTTATATCATTTCCCTTTTTGTGTAAATTTTATCGATAGTAGGAGAGAAGGTCTAAGGAACATAGACCTTCGGGTTTTAAAAAATGCACTAAGTGCAGTTATAAAATGTCGATAACTGATGATCACGCGCTTTGTGTGTACTGTTTAGGACCCAAACATCTTCAAGAATCCTGCAGTGTATGTCACGCTTTTTCTTCTCGAGTCCTCCAAGAGAGGAAAAACAAGTTAATTTTAAAAGGGCTTATTGCTCCATCCTTTGAGGAAGCTTTGACTTCTGGCTCTCCTACTTCCCAAAGGAAAAAGAAATCGTCGGTTCCGACCAGCCCGTCGGAACCGACAGCAAAAAAGTCTAGGCAGGCTTCTCCTTCGGCTCCACGGACTTCGGAGCCGAGGGTGGAACGGTCTGCCTCGATGTCTCCTGCCTCGACTCCTCAAGTTTCGGAGCCGAGAGCTCGAGCATCGAGAGGTGTGTCACCTTCATCGGCTCCACTGTCTTCGGAGCCGATGGGGGTTACATGCTCAGACACTTCCCCCTCGGCGCCGAAGCCCTTATCGGCTCCGAGGGAAATTGAAATAGTGATGGAATCTCCCTCGGCGCCGATAATTATGGAACCTTTACGGAGCCGGTCCCCTTGCCTCTCGGAACCGATGGAGAAGTCTTCTCGGACCCGGTCGGTTTCTTCTCGATCTTCGAGGATGTCCGATTCGGACATAGACAGGGTACTTCAGAAGCTTTTCCAGTCTCCAGTCTTTACCAAATTGATGTCGGCTCCGACCCAATTGGTACTGGAGCCGACTACCCATCCTACCTTGTCGATTCCTCCTCCAACAGCCTCGGCGCCGTTGGAGTCGGTGCTGGTGGATCCGGTCGAGGTAATCGAGTCGGTTCCGACTCTTACTTCTACCCCGTCTCTTGGGTCGGGGTTCGGAACGGGGACCTCCTCTGTCGGCCCCGGGTGCCGGGCCCGATTCTTTCGGTCCCTAGCCTCCCTCTCGGTGCGTCGGCTGCAGGGGCTCCTACGTCCGTTGTGGCCTCGAGGGTTGGACCTTCCCAGGATTCGGGGGGTCCGGCCTTCGATGCTATGAGGAGTGCCTTAGCCAAATCTTCTGTGGCTGCTTCGACCTTTTCACCACCACCTTCCATGGATTTGGAAACTGGTGCTTCCAGAGTTCCCCTGTCTCACAGCAGAGCCCCTAGGCCTGAGGATACCCCCACGGGTGGTTCCCTTCTTCCTGGAGGTTCCTCCGATGCGCTTTCGGAGGACCCCCCCAGAAAGAAATTGTGTAAGAGGAAACACATTGACTCCCCTGATGAGTCTCTTACATCGGATACCGACCTCGATGATGCGGAAGGGTCCCCAAAGTTGTCCTCAGATGATGTCTCCTTCGCGGACATATTAGAAATCCTTAAACAACGAGGCGACTGGCAGTCCAAACCCCCTTCTGCTGAGGAGTCGGTCTTCCTCAAGGCCTTTGGGGCTCAGCCCTCCGCCTCCTGGGTGTCTCCACCCTTCGATGAGCTTCTGGATTTGATCTCTCGAAGGGTGTGGGAACACCCGGATTCTGTGGAACCAGTGCCTGCTCGTCCCAACAAGTTCCTTTCGGCTCCACCGGACAAAGAGTTTTTATCCAAGGGCGTGGCAGTAGATGCTATGGTGGTGGCATCTGCTACCCAGCAAGATGTAGCAGAGGCTTCGACGTCCGTCCATCCTCCTAATAAAGAGTCTAGGAGCATGGATCGGTACGGCAAGCGTACCCTGACTTCAGCGGCCTTTACGTTAAGGTCCCTGAATTATTTGGCACATTTTACCAGACTGCAGAGGGATCTGGTCAAGGAGCTGTCAGACTCCCTCTCGGATAACTTACCTGAGCAGTTAGCCCAGTCGGTTGGCGCTCAGTTATCTACCCTTTCTTCTTTATCTAACTCCTCCATGAGGCTCATATCTTATGCTGCCGAAGGAGCGAGTAGAGCGGCGGGTACAGGAGTTGCTTTACGAAGACAAGCCTGGTTTCGCCTGTGTCATTTTGCGGAGGCTTTCAAGTCTTCTTTTGCCGACGCTCCCTTTGATGGGTCCTCATTGTTTGGACCCAAGGTAAAGGACACGTTGATTCGCTGTGAGCAGGAGGGTAAGACTTTGGCTGCTGTTGGAGCCCGGTTTTCCACTCCCTTCAGGCCTTATCCCAAGGCTCGAAGGGGGGGGAAGATGTGGTTTCGTAAATCTCAGAAGCCTTACTCGCCACAGCAGAATGACTCCCCTTCTAGAGGCAGAGGAAGGGGAAATTTTTCAGGAAGACGCCATCCCAGAGGCGGCGGAGGCCCTCGCAACACTGGAGACCGCGAGTCCTTTCGTGGCTCTCCCTCCTTCCAACATCCCTGAAGGAGTACCCGGCTGTGCAGCTCCGGAGCCAGTCGGGGGTCGTTTTTCGAAGCACCTAGAAGCCTGGAGAGAGATTACTCAGGACCAATGGGTGCTTCGAATAATTGCCGGAGGATACACCATTCCCCTAGAACATTACCCTCCACCAACCCAAAGGATCCCGCACCCTCCACCCAGTCAGCGGGTTTTGGCAGCCTACGAGGTATCAAAGCTGCTTCAAAAAGGAGTCATCCAACCTGTCCCCGCAGACCAAGCTGGATCAGGGACTTACTCAAGGTTCTTTTTGGTGCCAAAGAAGACCGGGGACTGGAGACCCATCTTGGATCTCAGCAAATTCAACCGATTTGTAAAAAAGTCCAAATTTTGGATGGTCACCTTACAATCCATTCTCCCGCTGTTGGAGAAAGGTGTTTGGATGTGCTCCATAGATCTCAAGGACGCCTACTATCACATATTAATAGATTGGGCGTCCAGAAGACACTTACGCTTCAGCCTGGGAGACAGTCATTTCCAGTTTCGAGCTCTGCCCTTTGGTCTCACTTCAGCCCCCAGAGTGTTCACCAAATGTTTGGCAGTAGTGACTGCTCACTTGAGGAGTTTAGGATTCCAGCTGTTTCCGTACCTAGACGACTGGCTCCTAACTGCCACCTCCAGGCATCTACTATTAAAAAATCTAACAGCCACTATCAAATTGGGCAGTTCCTTGGGGATCACCTTCAATTGGTCAAAATCGGTGTTGCAGCCATCTCAGCATATTCTGTTTATTGGAGCAGAAATAGATTCAAGACAAATGCGGGTCTTCCTTCCTGCAGAAAGAATAGAGACACTCCAAAATCAGGTCCGGACTCTACTCAAAAGACGTTGGGCCCCAGCAAGGATGGTTTTGCAACTATTAGGTTCCATGGCGGCCACCATTCTCATGGTTCCCTTTGCAAGGCTGCACATGAGGATTCTCCAGTGGCTCTTGTCAGTTCAGTGGTCTTACCAGGACCTTCCTCTCAACCACCAAATACTGATTACAGACAAATGCAAACAGGACCTCCGTTGGTGGCTGGTAACCTCCAACCTCAATCCGGGTCAGCCCTTTGTTCCCCCACTCCCCGTCGCCACGCTGACTATGGACGCCTCCCAGACAGGGTGGGGGGGGCATTATCTGGGCAGGTCGGTTCAAGGCACGTGGCGCTCGGACGAGACTGTTCTTCACATCAACGTTCTGGAGATGAGGGCGGTGCTGTTAGCATTGCAAGCTCTACACGATCACCTTCCCCAGGCCATGATTGCCATCCAGTCCGACAACATGTCGGTGGTCTGGTACTTGAACAAACAAGGAGGAACCAGGTCCTACCCCCTTTGCAGGGAGGCCATGAGAGTATGGGAGTGGGCGATTGCTACCAAACGCTATCTACTGGCAACGCACATTCCGGGGAAGTCCAACGTGATAGCCGACAGGTTGAGCAGAACTATTCTCTCTCCTCACGAGTGGTCTCTAAACAACAGGATAGCCTCACAGATCTTCTCGAAGTGGGGAATCCCTTGTTTCGATCTTTTCGCGAGCCCCCTCAATGCGAAATGCCTACATTTCTTCACCCTGACTCCTGCTGCGGGGGTGATACCCAGGGACGCTCTAGTCCACGATTGGCCCTCCGGTCTGCTGTATGCCTTTCCACCTATTCCCCTTCTCCCGAAGGTGTTTCAGAAGGCGATTCGTTTAAAAAGCAAGATGATATTAATCGCCCCGTTCTGGCCTCGACAAATCTGGTTCCCCTTTCTACGCAAATATGCATTGGACGGTCCTTGGTTCCTGGATCAGGTTCCGGACTTATTGACTCATCAGTCGGGACGATTCCACCAGTCCCTCCCTGCACTCAGGCTAGCAGCCTGGCTACTCCTCTTCCAACCGTAGTGAGAAACCATTCCTTAGCCCCAGAAGTCATGCACATCTTATCTTCGGCTCACAAGGCTTCTACTAAGAAAATATATACCGATAAGTGGAAGAGGTTTGCCATCTGGGCCCAATCCCGAGGAGTGGATCCAGTGACAGCTTCGGTGTCGGAGGTGCTAAAGTTTTTAGCCACTCTATTTAACCAAGGGTCTTCAGTGTCCACCATTAAAGTACAATTGGCGTGCTATTTCTAACTTTCATGAATGTATTCAACCTTCCTTAATGAGCAACAGGTTATGTAAGGCTTTCATTAAAGGAGCTTGGCTGTTACGTCCCCCTACTGTTCATCCTGCACCGCCATGGGACCTTAATGTGGTGCTAGGGGCTTTGACCTCGTCCCCTTTTGAGCCGGCAGCTACCTGTGAATTAAAGTTCCTTTCTTGGAAAACTGCCCTCTTATTCGCCATTACTTCGGCCAGATGAGTTTCAGAGCTCCAGGCCTTGTGTATTAACCCACCATACATGGTTTTTCACAAGGACAGAGTGTCCCTCAGACCAAATCCATCCTTTGTTCCAAAGGTTTGCTCTAACCTATCTCTTCGACAGTCACTAGAACTACCTGTCTTCTTTCCCAAATTTTCAGACAGGTCTGAATACATCTTTCACTGCTTAGACGTACACAGACAATTGCGTTTTTATTTGGATAGGACGCACAAAACCAGAAAGTCAGACCAGCTTTTTCTGTCTTTTTCCGATAACAGATTAGGTAATGCGGTCACTAAAGTCACTATTGCTAAATGGATCAGGGACTGCATTACTCATATTTATGCATCCTCGAATAGAAAACTCATAGCTCCGGTTAAAGCTCATTCTACTAGAGCTATGGCTACCTCAGCAGCCTTTCATTCTAAACTTTCTATTGATGACATTTGTGCGGCTGCCACGTGGACCTCTTCACATACTTTCATTTCTCACTACAAATTGGATGTGGCATCCAGGGGTCGAGCTTCCTTCGGTTCCACAGTTCTCAGGAGTGTTTTCCAGTGAGCCTCCCAGGAATAAGGTGCTAGGGACGCTGTCCCATATGTATTGAATGTAGGCGAGATAGGATCACATTACATCTTTTAGTTATGTACTTACCATAACTTTAGATGTATGGGATCCATCTCGCCTACATTCCTAATAACCCACCCTCCATCCCCCTGCCTCATAGATCAGGAGAGACCGGACGATTCGAAATCCAATCTTTTCCTCTCTTGAAAGACCTGTGTATGTTATACTAATGGTATGTTTCTGTGTCTATGAGTGCGGACAAACAAGATCTGGGGAACTAGTAGTGGTGCATCCTGGGATATAAGATAGCTCAGCCAATAAGAGACTGCGTTCTATTGTATTCGGTGCCGAAGGCTCCGAACCCATATGTATTGAATGTAGGCGAGATGGATCCCATACATCTAAAGTTATGGTAAGTACATAACTAAAAGATTTTGGTGGTGTAGGTTTAGTGGGACTATGTAAAGAGTGTGGTGTGGTGCAAGTGTTTACCTTCTCCTCTTGACTGTCAAGTTCAGTTTTGGTTGGAAAGAGCTTTACCTCCAGTTTGGCTAGATAAGTGCATCTCTCACAGGTTGTGGTTTTGGGTGGTAGGAGGAGAGGGTTGTCTGTGTACATGAGGCAATTGCTACATTGCCTCTAGATGCCCAAATACATCAGATAGACAGGAGAGAACACTGGGAGCTGACCCTTGGACATGCCTGAATAAAAAACTACTTTCCTCTAGACAAGTGAGGAAAGGTAGTATAAGAGCTGTTTTTCTCTAAGCAAGTGAAGAAGGTAAGTACAAAAACTGTTTTCCTCTAGGTAAAGATGAAGGTTGAGTGCTGTAGTAATTTGTAGCTTATTTAGTGCTAACAACAAGTTCTGAACAAATATTTCAAGCACAGGCATTAATGCCCTTCTAGCTTGCCAATGTATCAAAACACTTGTTCCCATAATAAGTGTCCAGGCTGTTCTTAAAAATATCTAAACTAGTACTTGCTTTAATATAATTTGGTAGTCTGTTCCATGCAACAGCTACTCTGTCAGAGGACCAGTTAGTAGACTTCTCATTCCTATAGAATGTTCTACATAGATTGTCTGATGATTATCTAGTACTTTTTGATTACCCCAAACATTTCCAGAGGTAGTTGTCTCTAAATGCCCTATATACCTGAATAAGATCTCCTCTTAAATATCTGTAAGAGAAACTGTACAAGTTCAGATATTTTAGTCTTTCATAATAATTTACATCCATGGATGCCATTGGTATAGTTCTGCTGTACTCTTTCCAGTTTACTCATGCTTGTTTTCTTATAGGGTTTCCATGCTGTAATTCCATACTCGAGTTTAGGTCTAATGTAGCCAACAAGCAATGACCTCATCATTTTTGAGTTCCTAGACTATAAATCTTTTTATGCAATCTATAGTTCTATAACTATCATTAACCAATTGGTTGATCTGATTAGGAAAAACTCATAGTTTGGTCTACCCATATACCCATGTCTCTAGATGAGTATACATTTTCAATCAATGCGTGCTGTGTTAAATATTCACCTTTCAATTTATGTCTTCCAAAGTTTGTTTGCTTAGTTTTTGATGTATTTATCAGCATATTATTATCCTGTGCCCAAGTGGTCAATTTATTCAAGTTATTTTGCAGACATGCCTTATCTGTAACACATGTAATGAGTTTACCCAGTTTCAGGTCACCTATATATATACTGTATAACACATCAGTTGAAAATGTGAGGTCTGAAAGATATAATCTAAACAAGTAAGGGCTTAGGGCAGAGCCTTGTGAGACATCCTGACTGTAATCAAATATTTCACCTATCCAGTTGCTGCATGGTACCTGCCATGTCCTATTTGTAAGCCATGCAGTTATCCATCTTATCAAGAGTGCATCAATACCTAGTTGTTCTAATTTATTGATCAGTGTTTTGTGTATGACCCTGTCAAATGTTGAAGTTAAATCTATATATATTATATTGCAGCACAATTTTTCATTCATAGCTGTTATTATAATGTTATAGAACATCATGTTACAGGTGGTAGTAGATCTATTTTCAACATATGCATGATGATATATGGTTTCAAGTCCTAACCTGTCCAGTTCTGACAATAACTTACAAATATTACCTTCTCCATTATTTTTCCACAACATGAAAGTAGATGTAAGGGTCTATATGACTGTGGATTTCTCCTACTCCACTTTCTCTTAAGGACAGGCTTAATAAGCACATCTCCAATCTTGAGGAATCTCCCCATATTTATATGACCTAGTGAATAATAGACATAATGGTACCATAAGTTCTTGCTGAAGTGTTCTCATGTCATTGTTAATAATTCCATCTCCTTCCTGTGCTTTGTTTGGATCCAGTTTGTGTAGTTCTTTTTCAATATAATTTAGTTTGATTCCAGTATCTGGGATTACGTGGATGTCACTAGGACAACCTGTCAGCCCTTTTGTGAAGCCAAACTATTTTGCATAAGATTTTGTAAATGTAACTATAATCTGTTGTGTTTGAGAATAAATTTTAGAATCTGCACACAGTTTATCAATTTGCATGTCTTTACCCCTTCCACATCTTATGTATCTATAAAAAGGTTTCCTATTATGCTCGACAGCTGTATATACATTTTCTTCAAAATTTTTTTTATCTTGTTTCACACTGTGATTAATCTGTTTATCCAGCTTATTTACTTCAGTTTTCAAAGTTGTAGTTCGACCTCTCTTCCATTTCTTATATTTTTTTTCTCTCACCTTAATCAGATATCTTTGTTCTTATGAAAATATATCCCCTCGACATTGTATGCCTAGATCCTGATGTTAAACATTTTTTTGATTTTTTGCATTCAAACAATTTCTCTTTCAAAACTTTCCACATTCCATCTGCAGTTTTTTTACTGAACACCTCATTCCATTTAGTTTTACATAGTGACTGTTTTGCTTCCATATAATCTGTAATTAACCGTCTGTGCACTGGTTTAGATTTCATTTAGGCAGAGTTGTCTATCATTTAACCCCATGATCACTGCATATCAACAGTGGTAAAACTTGACTTGAAGTAACAGTAATTACTTTAGGACCATAAACAGTGTCTAGTATGTTCCATTCCCTGGTAGATTTTTTTTACAATATGAAGCAATTGTTGTTCCTGAATATATGTTATGAATAATTTTCTTACTAATGTTGTTGAATCAGTATTATTCCAGTCTGTTTCTGGTAAATTTAAGTCCCCAGCTAATATTATTCTTCCCTCCTGTGTTTCATTTAAGATATGTATGAATTCCTCTAGGTCATCTGCACTTGACTTTGTATACACTCCAACAAATTGTTATATGTTCCAGGGTTGTCTTTATTGTGACAGTTACACAGTCTGTAGTATTCGTGTTGTCATTGAACATGTTATAATCACAAGTGTCATAACTATCTTTAATCACTATCATAACACCTCCACCTAATTTTTTGTTAGAATGTCTGTTACAGTAAAAACATTTATGCCCTAACAGAACTGCTTTCCAGTTATTGTTCTTTACCCATGTTTCACAAACAATTACAATTTCAGAATTGTGGGAACGTAACAAATTTTCCAATAAAAGAAATTTTTTATTAATGCTCCTAGCATAACAACCATGAGAGATGCATCAAATGTTGCTATCTGTGAACTGTTACATTTTTGACCCGGTGAAAATCCTGCCTAGTGTTAAATATTGCAAAATGTCTGCTGCAAAAATTCTTTTCCCTGATCTTGACAAATGCGTGCCATCCTGTCTGAACACGTGTACCCAAAACTAGACTTGGATGCTATACATATTTCCATTTTTTTAAAACAGGACATTTTTTCATGTAGGTATTTACTCAGTTTTCATTCATGGTGGCATGACTATCCTTTCTATAGTTGATTTGTGAAAAATTCGTCCTAACACCAGTACAAGCTATACAATCTAAGAGGGATGTCAGTTCCCTATTAACAGTCAGAGAATCCTTGCGGATGAGAAAATTTGTACCAACATGAATAAAAACAAATCCATACTTCCTTACATTAATGTGTTCCAAGGCTTGTCTCACATCTTCTATTTTTGCTTCTGGCAAGCATAACACTATTCTATGTTCATTGTCTTCTCTGCAAATATAAGTATCAGTTCCTCTAATAATTGAATCTCCAATTACAAGAATATCTTTGTTGACCAGCTCTGAAAAATCTTCAACTTCTAATACAGTAATATCTGCAATATCAATTGTTACAAAGGTTAGATCTTCATCACCATTAGTCTTTTTAATCCCACTGTTTTCATTGTGTATTAAATTCTCATACAGCTGGTGTTGTAAATCCACAGCTTGAGCCATGTAGTTAACATCTGTCTTTCTCTTCTTTTTTCACACAGGTCTTCAATCCTTCCACATTCAGTTTTGATTTCTTCCTTTTCACCTGCCCCTTGCCTTTTTTTTCTGCCTTCTCTTTTGGAAAAAATGATACCTTTTTCTGGAGACTGAAGGTTTTATGATAGTAAAATAGTATCAGTCCCTGTAACCTGTGTATTACATAGTAAAGCAGTGTCCTTTTTAGTACATATTCTCTTTATTTTACAGATATTAATCAGTTTCTTTTTCTTCCCTGGTTGTGAAATTCTTCCTTTCTTTTTTGTTTCCTTCTAAATAAACCAGATCCTCAGATTGCTGACTACTTGCATCCAGAATTCCAAAACTGTCAGGGGCATCATTTTATTTCATAGGTGCTGAATGTTCTTTGCAGACAATAGATGCATCATTTCCTAATCGTGTTCTATTTGTTCTTTGCCTAACATTATCTATCTCACCAGTTCATTCATTAATATGTGAAACTACAGTTCTCCAAGCTGTGTCAATTGCACTAGTCCAATCATAATCATTAAGTCTAGATTTGCTTCTAACAATGATAAGCAAATCATCCAAATTTTGACATGAGGAACACAGATCACCCATGTTATCAGCTGTTGCCTTTAAATATGCATATGATTTATTACACTACACAAGATATTTGTGCATTAACAAATCATTAATTGCATACTCATTTAAGGAATCCATATTCAGTGTAAAAAAATAAAATGTTGTAAAAGAAAAGAATAATCAAAATCAGTAACCACAGAATTCAAAGAGAACTTAAATCAACTTCTATGACAAAAATCACACAAGCAATATACAACTAAATACTAAAGTAAGTACAGTAAAAGTGTTCTGACCATACAAGTTCTGAAGCCAGACAAAAGCTGTAATTCCTTTATGTCACTCGCAACGCAGTTACACTTCTTTCTAACAGTAAAGATCAATAAATCAATAATAAGATCAATGAATCACAAACCAAGGTAATATTGTTTAGATATGCTATGGATTTAAAAAAAATGAATCAAAGTAAATGTTATCAAGCTATCCCTTCCTACCTGTAAACAGTGAAAAATAGTGATAACAAATACATTATAAATTCAAATAAAAACTTGTCTTATCAGTCAACTCCACAGTAAATCACAAAGCAAGGTAGGATTGTTTAGATATGCTCAGCCCTCTGCTCCCACAAGATGTAGAATTCCATCCTCTGAATGTAAAACAAACTGGATTTTGAGCTCATGTGCATTAACATATGCTTTACATCAAATACAGAACTCCTGATGCATCAGGAATCCTTGTAAATAAGTTCACAAACCCTGAGAAATGTTCCCAAATACAGAAATACCAACAGGATGAATGAATTGTGCATTGTTAAGCCCCCAGAACAATCAAATCATCATACAATAAGCCTTCCAGCAGCATTTCCCAACTGCAGTGGGTTGAATCAGCCCTCTGCTTCCACAACAAACCCTGGAAATGTTCCAAAATACAGAAAATGTTGCAAATATAGGAGAACATCTACAAACACAGAAAAAATTAGCAAAGCATAGAAATATTTTGGCAAACTCAGAACAGCATTTGTCATATCAGAGGAGGTTAGGAATATCAGAATACTGTTAAAGTCACCTAACAGCAATGCAGTAACAACAAATGGCATGTATTTAACAAGTGCCAGCTGAAAAACAGTGATAAATGCAACCAAATAAATAAATGCAGCAGAGAACTGTTAAATAGCATTGTGATAGATCAAGCACAAAACAATTCTTATATGAGTGTTGTAGGTCCACAGATAATTTTAAAAGGAATCCAAGGTTTTGTAATCACTTACATGCAAACCAGGCACACTGAAACTCTGAACAAATGACCACAGTCTCACAAAAGGTAATGCTTTTATAGCTGCAGGACAAAAGACTCTTAAAGAGTTAAGCCCTCAGGCCAATCATATAAACACACAATAATCCTTCCACCAGCAGGTCCCAGCTCAGATTGGGGAAATCAGCCCTCTGCTCTCTCCAGAATGCAGAATAAAACCCTCTTAATGTAAAACAAGCTGTTTTAATCTCAGTTGCAGTAACAAATGCTTTACAGCAAAAGGTAGAACTCCTGCTCCCATCAGGAATCCTTGGAAATAAGTTTACAAACCCTGAGAAGTGTTCCCAAATACAGAAACACCAACAGGATGAAAGTCTCGTACACAGTTAAGCCCTAAGCCCAATCAGATAAACACACAATAAGCCTTCCACTAGTAGTTCCCAACTCAGATGGGTTGAATCAGCCCTCTGCTCCCACCAGAGTACAGAATAAAACCCAGGCACAGAGAAGCTCTGAATAAATTAGCACAGTCTCACAAAAATGTAAGGTCTATATACCAGCAGGCTCAACCCGATCAGATAAATGCACACTAAGCCTTACACAAGAAGATCCCAACTTGGACAGATTAAAGCACACAATAAGGCTTTTATCTACAGTTCCCAACTCTGATTGGTTGAATCAGCTCTCTGCTCCCACCAGAGTGTGGAATAAACCCCTCTTAATGAAAAGCAAACTGATTTTGAGCTGAAGTGCAGTAACAGATGCTTTACAACAAAAGACATCACAGAAAAACACTTAGTCTAGTCTTTCTAGTTTCTAGCTATTTCTCAGATAAACTTAGAAATAGAGCTAGACAGTGCTGGTGAGTTGGATGGTCAAGACAAAAATGCTTAATGCTCTCTGATTCTCTCTGTTTTTTAAATCACATTCCTGGTTCACATTACATAATTCTTCACACTTCCCTGGGTTCCCAGGCTAACAGAAACTGCATTTACATTCTTCACCTCTGGGCAGAAACCAGAGCAATAAAGAAGATTTATGCATGCAAATTATGGCCATTAACTCTGGCCTTAAAACAATAGGCAGGATGCCTCACTCTAGACTTACTGGTTCTGAGTGTTAACATCAAAGGGTCACAACATGCTTTACTTGGACAGTAGAGTGCACTGTTGTTACATTTTTTCCAGTTCCACATGTAACACTATTTTTACCATTTAAGACAACAAGAGTGTGGTTTACATTAATATTTACAGATGACAGAATTATCTCAAAAATTCTATCTGATTAAGCTGGCAGCCTTCATCTGTCTTCACCCAATCTTCACAGGAAGTATAAGGGACTGTCTTTAATTTGTACACTCATTTCCAGCTCCCAAACCATATGCTTAACTGCAAATACTATGGTCAGCCTGGTCATTCATATATTCTATATATAGTTCTCTTCTCCTGCAGCAGTTACACACTGTTTTTCAATGCTGTGTTTTTTTATATGGGAGAACATATTCTTTCTACCACTCTTAGCCAGTGGAACTTGTTGTTCACCCTGCTGCTGTCAAGAGTATGTCCTCTTTAAGGATTGAAAGTTAACATAAGGTTTCCAGGACTCCAGCATTTTAGTGCTTCTAGGCTAGTTGAGTACAATAGTTTATAATTTAACACCTTCTCCTAACATCTGTCTTGGAGAGGAAAAAAAGGCTACCTCTTTGTTCCATGTAAGCAGTGAGAATCTACATGTACATCATTTTTAAAACCAGGATTCTAGAATCATGATAAAACCATTTTTCTTTGATGGAGTTTCAGAAGGTGGACCAGGCTTTGGTGTGACTTTTTTCACCAGGCTGTTTGGTGGGCTATTTCCAACTGGATCTCCTCTGGATTAATTTGCTCCCACTGAATAATCTTTACTGTCATAAATTGCTGATAGTTGGTGTCCTCTAATCCTTCCATTATGCCTGTGAACTGTAAATTCTTCCTTCTAGATCTATCCTCTTGAGCCACACGGGTTGTTAACATGATGTCAAGGAGTGCCTCCACAGCCACTAACTTTGCCTTAAAAAGTTCATTGTCATCTTTATAAGAGTTTAGATCACATCTGAGTGCTCATAGATAGCATCCATTATCTGTTTTATGTGGCTGTCCATGCCTGTCATATAAGACTTAACTCTGGCATTTATCTTTATTTTAGTTTATTTTTTCATCCCTTTATACATAGAAGCAGTGTGACTTCATTTTCCTCTTCTCTATCTATCTGGCCCTGAGTTCTTGTATTTGCCATTCCAGACTTTCGAGAGTTTTCTTCTACGGGTGGGATTTATGACTCAAAGGCAGGATTAATTTCTCTGGTTTAGCTTCAGATAGCTTGTTATATTGTCACAGTGACAGAATCCCTTGGCTATTTTCACAACATTAATAGGACAAATATTAATGGCTAAGCTGCAGAAAGAGCGTTAGTCTAAAAATAACCTGAATTTAGAAGAATTGTATAACACTGGTTGTGCAGTGTAAGAGATGTTTGAGTATTGTTTGTTTCTATATTTTTTGTTGCAGATTTATATCTTTATTTGTTCTGTATATATCTGTGATGCTCCTGCACTGGCCCAGTAGTCAAGGAGCTTTAATTCTCACCACTGACCACAGTGAGGGATGTACACAATGGGAGGATGACAAGTACACACACAGTAAAGTGCAATTTCCCTTAAGTGCACACAGACATCACAGTCAGTCTGGGGCTGGTTTCTTCCTCTTTCTCTCGATCCCCAATAAGACTCCCCACTGCCACAGCTATAGGGTTAAGATCTCAGCTGAGGGTCAAGCCAAGACCTCCAGCATCCTCTCTGTCCAACCAGTGCTCTGTGTCCCTGTCCAAGTAGCTCACACACACACACACACACACACACACACACACACACACACACACACACACACACACACAGACCACACACGCACACTCACACACACACAAACACACTTTGAGATTTGCTTTCTATACAAACACACACATGCACATATGTGCGCACACACACACACACACACACACACACACACACACACACACACACACACACAAACACACACACGGGAAGGCTGTCACAGGTTTACTAGCTATGCCCCCTTCTGTCCAGACTATAAGGTAGTTTCCACTGCCACCAACCCATTCTTATCAGCTACTATAAGGCCTTTACAAATGGGTGTTCAATTCTACTGGGTAATGTTACTATTATCCAAATGGTAGTTTTGACCAAGAGCAAGGCTATTTAGAAGTGGCCTGTACAGTGTTACCAAATACATATGCAAATACTCTTAGAGCTTAAATATGTCTCACAAATATCAGCCACAAAGATAGGTTTAAATATATTTAATAATAAACAATAAAAGAACACGACAATACTCAGTAATTCAACACAGTGGCTTCAGAGTTCAAAATCACAGGAAATATTTTAAAACAACGTTGCAGCACAGTCTCAAATAAATACAGAGAACATCTAAACTAATCTTTACTGTATTCCTATCTATATCTAAGAGAGATACTATGCCCTAAGAACTTACTTAGAGAGCCAGGCAGGTGCAGATGATGATGATGAGTGGATGTTCTTGCTAGGTCCAAGACAAAATATAAAATGCACAGTCTCTCTCTGAAAGAGTTCTTAAATTAATATCCCATTTTACTGCTGGGTTAGCTTGGGTGAGATCACTCTTTGTCACCCGACTTCAGTTCCCAGGCTAAACAGAAACTTAACAGCATTGTAACATCTCTGTGTTAAAAATACATATCTCTCAGATCTTTGCTCATAACTGGAAGTTGTAAAACAATAAAACACTTTACATTTTAAACCTAGAAATTACTTTCTTTTCAAGACAATAGAAAAACTTCTAGCTCTAGACATTGTGTCTGCTGTTGAACTGAAACTACATTTTATAGCACAACCATAAAGCACTTAATTTCAAATTATTTTCTTGAAGCTTTGTAAGTTAATCTATGTTGCAACAGGGTATGCTGTGGTTACATTCTTGAAGCTCAGTACATAACATACAGTTCTGTATAAATCATATCAGTATTCACAAATGATATAGAATTATTTACAAATTCCAGATAGCTGGCATAGTATTTTCACCCCCCCCCCCCAGAAAACTCAAGCTAGTTTTTCAAGTGACCCTTGAGAAACGTTGCTTGAGAGGGTTGAGCCTGTCTGGGAATACCTTACCCCATTCCCTGTCTTGAGAGCCCATCTGCATTGGCATTGCTAACCCCACTGCAGTGCTGCATTGTCATATATGCTTACAACCCTAGGCTGCACCTTAGTAACTTGGCAATTTGCTGACTGGCTCAGTGTAGCCATGTTAAGGGATTGAGGTCTGTAACTACAGTGAATTTCCTTCCATACAGATAAGGCTAAAGTTTCTGCAGTGCCCACTCTATGGCTAGGCATTCCTTTTCTACAGTTGCATAGCATTCCTCCCTATGTTGGAGCCTATGACTGAAATATATCACTGGGTGCTCTTCTCCCTCTGAGGAAACCTGGCTAAGTATAGCCCCCACCCCATGGTTTGAAGCATCCACCTGCACAACAAATTTTTTGCTGTAATCTGGACTGGCTAACAGGGGGGGTTCTCCCAAACCTCCTTTAATCTTCTAGAATGCCTGCTCACATGCTGGCATCTGTATTACGTTATCTGGCTTGTTTTACCTTGTCAGGTTTGTGAGGGGAGCAGTTATGGTACTATAATTGGAGACAAACTTTCTGTAGTACCCTGCTGTCCCTAGGAATGCCCTCACCTGTTTTTTGGTAACAGGGGCAGGCCATGCCTGAGTGGATTCCATTTTGTCAGGTTCTGGCCTGATCCTACTATTCCCCACTCTGTGTCCCAGGTAGTAGACCTCTGCCATACCCACTTGACATTTGCTGGACTTAGTGGTCAACGCTGCCCTCTATATTCTCTCCAGAATCTCACTGACATGCTGAAGGTGCTCTTGCCAGGAATGGCTGTAGATGGTAATATCATCTAGGTAAGCAAGGGCAAAATATCCTGCTCCTGCTAGGATACAATCTACCAGCTTCTGGAAAGCTGTTTGGGGCATTTTTCATCCCAAAGGACATCTTTATGAACTCATACAAGCCAAATGGAGTCACAGAGGCTGATCTCTCTCTAGCACTGGGAGTTAAGGGCACCTGCCAGTAACCCTTGGTAAGATCAGTAGTGGTATGATACTTAGCCCCACCCACCTGCTCAAGGGATTTCATCTTGGCATGGGGAAAGCATCTGACTTTGTGTGACTATTTAATTTGCTGTAGTCCACACAGAACCTGGTGCTGCCATCCTTCTTTAGTACCAGCACCATTGGGGAGTCCCAGGGACTGCTGTACTCCTGAATTACCCCTAGTTCCAACATTTCCTGCATCTCCTCCCTTAGAGTTTGTTTGACTCAATGAGCACCCTATAAGGGGCCTGCTTAATAGGCCTTTGGGGTCCTTTATCTACATGGTGCTGCACCAGGTGGGTGCACCCTGGTTTCCCAGTGAGCATGCACCCAAACTCCTGTAACTTATCTGTTCTGGGTAGGGGATAGCTGCTCAGACATTGCTATCCCTTCCACTAAGGTGTCAGCTCAAACCTCACTGAGGAGATCAATCACCAGATCCCCCTCAGACTCCTCCTGCCATCCACTGCAGATACTCAGCACATGGACCTCGCTAGCATGGTAAGGTTTCATCATGTTTACATGGTACAATTTGTGCCCTGCCTCCTGCCTAGCACTTCTACCATGTAGTTAACATCACTGACCTTCCTTACAACCTTGTAGGTTCCCTCCCAGGCTGCCTGCAGCTTGTTGTGTCTGACAGGAATGAGAACCATTACCTGCTGCCCTACAGCATATTCTCTAGCTTGAACATTCCTGTCATACCAGACATTTTTCTGCTGTTGGGCTTCTGCAAGTTCCCCTGGGCTAAGCCCATGAGTTCCCTGAGTGTTGTCATGAGGTTTAGGACATATGCCACAACAGACTCCTCGTGGGATTCATACTCCGCCTCCCACTCATCTCAAATCAAATCTAGAGGTCCTGTCGCCATGTGCCTATACAGCAGCTGAAAGGGTGAAAAACCTGTGGATTCCTGGGGCACTTCTCTGTAAGCAAACAACAGATGGGGCAAATATTTGTCTCACTCCCTCTGAAACTGGTCTGCAAATGCCCGTAGCATCATTGTGAGTGTAGAGTTTAACCTCTCAACAAGACCATTAGTCTGAGGATGGTAGGGGAGGTCTTTAAGTGCTTCACCTTTCAATACATCCACAGACAAGCCAGCAGGTCTGACATGAAATTGGCACGTCTGTCAGTCACTATTTGTTTTGGGAAACCTACCCTGCTGAAAATCTCTAACAAAGCATTTTCTACCTTTTGTGGCTCAGTGGAGGACAATGCCACTGCCTCAGGGTATCTAGTAGCTTAATCTACTATCATTAGGATATATTTTGTCCCTGTGGAACTTGTGGTACTCAGAAGGCCCACAATATCCATAGCTACCCTCTGAAATGGTTCCTCAATCACAGGCAAAGGCATCAAAGGAGCTTTCACCTTGTCTCCTGCCTTGCCTACCTTTTGGCACTGCTCAAACATCCTACAGTACCCTGTTACATCTCTGGAAATCTCAGGCCAATAAAGGTTCTGCACAGTACATCTCTTTGTACGTTTTATGCCCATATGACCTGCAAGGGGAATATCATGAGCTATGGCTAGAAGTGCCAGACAGTAGGCTTTGGGCAGTACCAACTGCTGCATTCCCTCACCCTCTAGCCCTCCCTCAAGGGTCCACTGTCTATACAGTAATGTTTTGTCCCAGTATAAAGATTTACCCTTGTCTTGAAAATCAGGTGCCTCACTATCTACCTCTCTCAGGCCTTGTAATGTAGGGTCTGAGAGCTGAGCCTGTCTCACCTCTCTCTTTGTAACCCTTCCCAGCTCCTCTTCCACAGGAAGTCTGGCATCCTCTGATAGCAGTGCCTCACTGTCAGCCTGGGTCCTACTACTCACCTCTGCCCTTCCAGTCACTCTGTCCAAGGGAACATCATTACCCACAAGCAGCTGAAGCTCACCTTCAGTCTCACTGCTAGAGTGTTGCTCCCTCTCTGAAGTAACCACCTCAGCAGTCCTGCAAGTGTGTGGTCTGTCTGGGTCTCCCCCAGGCTGCCAGAACCACATGCTTGTCTCCAAGCCTGACTGCATGTAACTGCATGCACACACGGTACTGCATTATTAAAATCATTCCCTATCAGGACATCTGCAGGGATATCCTCAAACACACATACTTGCTGGCTTCCTTTTCCACCGTCCCAGTTAAGGTGAACCATAGCCAAAGGTATTTGGAATGGGGTTCCTCCTAAAGCTCTGACTGGAGTAGACTGCCCCAAGCAAGTAATGCTCCTCTTTAACCATTGCAGGCTTCACAATGGTTAGGTCAGAGGCTGTGTCTCTCTTAGAATTGTCTCTTTCCCATTCACTAAGATAAGATATAACCTCTTGTGGTAGTTTGGTATCTTTGTTGTCTCAAGACAACTTACTGCTGACATTTTGTCATTCCCACTTACTGGCCCTCCCACCTTTTGTTCCCCACCTTGCCTCTATGTCCATCTATATGCTACATGGACCCACTTGTTGAATTTAAAACATTTAACCATTGGTCCTGAATGTGTAACTAGATTAGTGGATTCCCCCTACTGGCGGACTCTGTTGGGGCAGTCTGGGCTGTCCACCATGGGTTCCCTTAGACCCATGAGCAGCACTTGGTGTCCCTTTCCTTTGCAGTGATGCCCTGTTAGATAGGTATAGGTCTCCCTTCTTCCCCAACTCAGTAGTGCATTGTCTATCAACTAATCAGATTCTCATGTCCTTGGGGAAAGTGTTAAGGGCTTGTTCCCTCACCAGAAGGTCTGCAAGCCCTTCAAAAGTGGTGACCTAACATCCACTCACCCACCTATGAAAATAAGTGCTTAGTTCAGCAATATATTCACACACGCTTTCATCTGCCTTGTGTCTGTGCTCACAAAACTTTTTTTTATAAGCTTCAGGTGTTAACTTAAAGCATTCTAAAAGACAATTCTTTACAACATTATAATTTAAACAATCAATATCAGACAGTTTAGAAATAACAGTTACAACTTTACCATGGAGTAAGGGTGTCAGGAGCCGTACCCAGTGCCCTTGGTCAACATTATACTGTTTACATCCCCTCTCAAGCATATGAATGAAGCTATCAAAATTATGCCCCTCTGTAAATTTTGGAAGAAATTTACTGACCTTTGTTGCTTCTGGGGTTCATTTACTCCCTTCCCCATTACCTCCATGACCCTGGCGTAGAGTCAGCATCTCCTTTTCACGTTGTGTCTTCCCCTCATTCCCCTCAGCTTCCAGGCATTGCAGTTTCTCATTTTCCTCAGCCTTCAGATGTTGCAGTTTCTCATTTTCCTCAGTCTCTAGATGTCTCAGTCTCTCTGCTACTTCTGTTTCCAAATGCTTGGCCTCCAGCTCAAGTCTCTTTAACTCCAGATGGATTTTTAAGTCGTCTGTGGAAAGACTGACCTGTCCATTTTCTGAGAGTTTCTATATCTCCAAGGCCAGTCTAATTGTCCTCATGGCTGGTATTCTGTGATGCAGCTGTGACTAAAGCTGCAATCATGCCAGCTTTATTCAGGGTGGCATGCACCAGTCCTTTAACCTGGCACATTTCAGCCGACTGGCTCCTTGTCAGCTTGCCATACTTCTCTGTTGACAAGCTCGCCTGCTCTCCCTGACTAACTAAGCTAACAAAAAAATAAATAAATAAAACAATTGTGACATGAACTCTGAATGCTCACTGCATGCTGATTGAGAGTACAAACACTTTCAGTGACCACTGTACACAGGGTACAGGAATTCAATATCCACACCACTACAAGCCAATTAATATGTGATGTGGCTATCTCACCACTGTCAAGCAATTAATATGTGATGTGGATATCCACCACTGCTAACAAATTAATATGTGACACCCCTGCACTGGTCCAGTAATCAAGGAGCCTCAGTCCTTACCACTGGCAACAGTGATGGACGTACACAATGGGAGGATATCAAGTACACACACACACACACACACACACACACACACACACACACACACACACACACACACACACAGACACACACACACACACACACACACACACACACACACACACACACACACACACACACTTGCAATTTACCTTAAGAGCATGCAGAGATCACAGTCAGTCTGGGGCTGGTTTCTGCCTCTTTCTCCAGATTCCCGATAAGAATTTCCACTGGCACAGCTAAAAGGTTAAGATCTCAGCTGAGGGACCATGCCAAGACCTCCAGCACCCTCTCTGTCCAATCAGTGCTTCAGGTGCCTGCCCAAGTAGCTGACACATGCACACACACTTTGAGATTTGGTTTCTAAACAAAGGCACACACCTGGGTAGGCTGGCTATGACCCCTTCTTCCTAGACTATAAGGTAGTTTCCACTGCCATCACCTACTATAAGGCCCTTACAAAGGGTGTCCAATTCTACTGTGTAATGTCACTATTATCCAAATGGTAACGTTGACCAAGAACAAGGCTATTAAAGAGTGACCTGTACAGTGTCACCAAATACATATGCAAGTACTCTAAGAGCTTAAATATGTCTCACAAATTTCAGCCGCAAAGATAGGTTGAAATATATTTAATAATAAATAATAAACAAACAAGACAATACTCAGTAACTCAACACAGTGGCTTCAGAGTTCAAAATCACATGAAATATTTTAAAACAACATTGCAGGACAGTCTCAGATAAATACAGAAAACATCTAATATTCCTGCCTATATCTAAGAGAGATACTATGACCTAAGAACTTACTTACAGAGCCAGACAGGTGCAGATGATGATGAGTGGATGTTCTTGCTAGGTCCAAGACAAAATACAAAATGCATAGTCTCTTTCTGAGAAAGTTCTTAAATTAATATCACATTTTACTGCTGGGTTATCTTAAATGACATCACTCTTTGTCACCTGACTTCAGTTCCCAGGCTAAGCAGAAATTTAACAGAATTTTAACATCTTTGTGTTAAAAATTCATATCTCTCAGATCTTTGCTCATAACTGGAAGCAGTAAAACAATAAAACACTTTACATTTTAACCCTAATAATTACTTTTCTTTCAAGACAATAGAAAAACTTCTAGCTCTAGACATTGTGTCTGTGATTGAACTGAAACTAATTGTTAATAGCACAATCGTAAAGCACTTAATTTCAACTTATTTTCTTGAAGTTTTGTAAGTTAATCTTCTATATTCCAGCAGGGTATGCTGTGGTTACATTATTGAAGCTCAGTACATAAAGTTCTGTATAAATCATATCAATATTCACAAATGACATAGAATTATTTACAAAATTCCAGATAACTGGGTTGGCAGTGTCACATTATGTATAATTACTGGCTTGTATATAGTGCAATCACTTATTTAATATCACTGAAGATTGTATGACTTTCAATTAAATAGTACTACATTTCTGCAGAAACATGAGAAAGGTAGATTGTTCTTTGACCTTTTACTCATACATTTATGTAGTCATTAATATAGTGTTATGAGAATGCAGACTGTAGAGGTATAGGCTGTTTCTATGTATTTTCATTGCTTCTATAAAACACTTAAAGGATCTTTGGAAGCAGCATTAAAGATGATGCATTATCTTAAAATTTACTCTTTATACGTGCTACATATCTGGTGTATTAAAACAATGACAATGCAATTCTGGACAGACTGAACCAGTAAATATTAAAGCTGTGTAATCATAAATTATTATATTAAGCCTGTCAGTAGAGTACGCTAAGAATATGTTATAAACTTTAAAATTATGTTTTTATATTATCCTGTACCAAGAATCCATCAGTTTTCTTGTCTTTCATTTGTTTTTGTCTAATTTGAACACAAGCGAGATTCTAATTGTTGGATACAGACTATGTGAAGGAAAATTAATATTTACACTATCCCTTTTTGTTTCGTAGGATACCAAAGAGAATTGCTCTATAAGCACAACGATGGTTCTTACAGTGCATTTGGCCACATAGACCCCACAGGTAACACTTGGTAAGTTCAACTAAAAATAGTATTCATTCTGTATACATGACAAAAATATAGGGGGTTATTTGATATATATTTCACTAATTTTGTTCCATGTCTGTGGTATAGGTGGAATTTCTCAGTCTACTTTTAATATTATCCAGTGTTAATAAGTTATTTTCTGTTGTTTCCTTATGTTGTTGCGTCTTTCGGTTTTTCCCGGTTAGGGGTCGCCACAGCGGAACTCCAGTCTGCTAATGATTGGCAGTAGAGTTTTATGTGCCGAGTTGCCGGCCCTGACGCACAGCCTTCAACAAAGGTACATCCATTCACGCATGTCTCCACACAGAAGACGCTCTAGCTGAGAATCGAACAGGACAACGTCTTACTGTGAGGCGACAACGCTACCGCAGCACCACCGCCGCAGTTTATTATCTATTAAATTATTGATTATATGAGGCATGATTAAAGATTGTTTCAGCAGAAATTTCTTTCATCCAGTGATTTCCTGAGAATCCGTCAATGCTGATATTAGGTGTCATTGTCTGAGAATCTTCTGATGCTCATGCCAGAAAGATGTATTTACTGTAAGAATATAGTGTCTAGTGATAATGTATCATATAACAGAAAATAAATGCATCCTTGTAGAAAGGCTATATGAACCTTTGATGTTCAAAACTGATATCAGAACTATTAAATATTTCAGTAAACATCATAATGGAGTCATATTATTTCTGTAGTCTCTTTGTTTTATACAGTTTAATAGTGTTATCTATAGACCTCCAAAAACAGTCTTCTTAGTATTAGTAATAATACTTAAACCAGTCTTCTTAGTATTAGTAGTAATACTCTGGCTTCTCTAAACCAGTGTATGTAGCAAAATACATGTGCAACTTGTTGTAAGGAGATGAAACATAAACCAGACACATACAGTGGCCATAAACAAACTTTAAAATGTAGTTACTGACTATATACTGTAAACATTTTGTGTGCAAAGGCTGACCATAAACAAACCATAGAAGGTAGTTATTTACTATATACAGTGAACATTCTGTGAGCACAAGATGGCCATAAACAAACTCTACAAGGTAGTTACATACTGTATACAATGAACATTCTGTGTGCACAGGATGCCCATAAACAAACTCTAAAAGGCAGCTACCTGCTATATATAGTGAACTTTTTGTGTGCATAGAAGGATTTTGAATAGTATGCACTTCCAAGGCCTTGGACACCAGCTACCTCTTGATTATACAGACACAAATCATATTAATTCAGAAGCACAAATTCATAAACAGGCTTATTAAAGTGCTTGAGCCTAAGCCCCATTAATGTAAAACAAATGGAACATAATGCACACATATGCCAATAGTTCTATACATTGTGCATATGGATAATAAATTAAAATAATCATGGAAATTGTACGCCAGTGAAAAATACAGGCTTTAAAACCAGCCACAGTAGGAACTTTCAGAGATGAGATGATGAATATCAAAAAAACAAAAAGAGCTTTGGAAGTCACTAGGTGCATTCTGGGATCCTCTGACCATGCCAAAAATGAGGAATACAAAGGAGTAACAGAGACATCTGGGGGAAGGAGCTTCTTCATATGAATCCTTATTAGACGTACATCTTGCAAGTTCTAACCACTCAAAAATTGAGTGTAATTAAAGCAAATAACAGTAAGTTTCAAAAGATGCTGTTACACATGTCAAGTCTTTGCAGTCTTTGCATCCCCAGTCTGGGGGGACACTTCCTCAGACCTTCCTGATACTTACACATAGTAAATCTAAAATTGCATAACCTCAGAGAAAGGGGAATACACACAGATAACACATTCTCTGATTTAAAATATATATTCACCCACCTTCAGTTAGGGTCTATATTAGAAGAACGAACATTTAAAATGTTGAATGTGTCTTTATCGGCACATATTTAGCAAAATGTATAATCAGCGAAAGCTCTAAAGCTCTAAAACGTACAGTTCGAATTCTCATAGTTGTCCAACAGACGCAAAGCAACATGTGACGTAACCACATTTATATTGTACATATTTTAGTTTATTTACCGCAAATAAAGGAAATAAACTGAAAGACTAGTGCATATTTATGTAAGTAAATGTATATAGCAACTTTAGTGACTGTAATATATATACAATTACAGACATTTATTTTAAATTCCTTCATAATTACCAGTCAAGTAAGATAGTTATTAAAGCCAGTCTACTAGGTTGTGTTTAGTTCAAGTTCCTATAACACTATTTCATGAATTCTTCAGGTTGTTTCATGTACTAAATTAATAAACACAGGTGTAGCATGGGTTTAGGGTGTATATTAAGATTTGACAGCATTTTACGTTAATATTCACTGCAGCACTAGGAGAATGGTTGTTTAATGTACTGAATTAACAAAAACAGGTGTAGCATGGGTTTAGGGTGTATATTAAGATTTGACAGTATTTTACGTTAATATTCACCGTGGCACTAGGGGAACGGTGTTGACCAACTAAAACATTTTGATTATGTGAGTCCCAACCATGTCAGTGTTCATTTATTTGTTAAATCGTTAAATATGTGTTGGCAAAGATGCGTTCGACATTTTAAATGCTTGTTCTTCTAATATAGACCCCTTCGGTTACACTGCTACAAATACTGCAGTTCTAGCCCTCAGACTATCTACGGAAACCCCCTTCAGATATGGGGGATCCAGACTTTGTAGGTTTAGAAGCAGCACCACTTACCTTTTTTAAGGGAGTTATGATACCAAATTTGGTAATCAGTGCAGAATCACAGTTAAAGCAAGGCAATTAGAAGTGCCTGTAAGCAATCTGGCTGCATAAGTCTGTGCCTTCTGCAGTCAGTCAAGTTTAGTATGATATATAAATAGAGGGAGTTTCATTGGCTGAGAATAAATAAACCAGGGCATGCTCAACAACAGAAAAGTCCTGAAGATGGAGAATGTAGATGGTGCAGCCAATTTTTTAAATGGAAGTAACATGAGATGATGTTAGATAACATTATTGAGTGTCATTCTTTTATTGAAGGCTTCACCAAGCTTTTTCACCTTATTCACAAAGTTCAGCTTATAAGCACTATAAATTACTGTAGACTTTAAAGGCAGATAGCTTATGTTTCTTAAAGTGGCTTGAAAATCCATGTCATCTATCCTGGAATTATTAAGTCTCAGATGATTACAGTCCACAGGTTCATAGGTACTTACTAGCTATTGATGTGTGAAGATCTTAAGAAGCCTAGCTTCCATTCCCATTGTAGGTTTTAGCCCTTATATTTTGCATTTGAATAACTCAGAGGCAGACAGAACAAGGATATGTTTGGACATTTACTTGTTGCCCCTATCCATGAGGGACAATGGTGCTAAACTAGAGGTGAACCTGTGGCTTTTCATTCATTCATCCAAATTATATTTGAATAGAGTAAGAGAAGTACCTTGCTTTATATAGACTGTAAAACAGTTCCATAGAGGAGGTATTCTGTGTGATACATATTTATTCCTCCAAAATGTTCAATGTTTCAGAAGAGATTGAGATCCCTTGAGTACCCAGGTGTTCATGCTAATTTGTAATAGGTCTGACTAAGGCTTTATAGTAGAGCAAAAGTCTCGTCTTAGATGCCTGTATGAAACGGAGAAAAAGGTAAGGATTTTAGATAATCTGCAGATAACCTTTATAGTTTTGTGATTTTTGTGATTTAGGTCCTTGATTTTTTTTAATGAAAAAGTGTAGTGATTACTCCAGTTGTGACAAGTGTTTGGACAGGTACATACCAAATAGGACATTATACACACTGATTGGTCTGACGAAAGCTGAGTACAGTGGAATAATTATATCCTTGTACCTAGACACCATACATTTAGATATAAGCTGGACAATGAAAAATAACTTCCTTTCAATAGTGAATATGTGGTGATCAAAGGAAAGTTAATTGTCAGCACTGGTTCCCATACCCTTAATTATGGTATCAACTTTCAGGGGGGTGTTGGCAGTGTGATAATTATGAAGGAAGTAATACTTGCAAAAGGATGTGATTATACATTTCTTGGCATTTAGTTTTAGACCATGGTTTTGTCAACAGCTATTCATTTAGAAAAGGCCCTCTTGGAGGGTTTTTGTTCTCTGGGCAATTTATGATGACAGCAAGTCTGCAGTTTGCAAACGTGATCAGCCATAAAGTCTAAACATTTGCTTTGACCTCCAAGGAGTAAATGCCAAAGAGGAGTGACCCAAGGGCTGAACTAAGACCAAGACCAAGGGAAACTGCCTGCACCAACCGTATAATCTCCCACTTAGTTCACTGTGGGAAAATAAACTATTCTCAATTCTTTTCGAGGAGGCAGAGCCATAGGTTCATAGTTAGTGACTAGGCTTGCAGTGCAGCAGACTAAATTCCCAGTTGCCCCGAATCAAGTGACTTGCTCTGGAATACACAGTAGGCAAATAATGGCTAAGGAAATCAAATGTTACCACAGGAACTACATCTCACAACCTTAACTCTCTGTGCCAGCTGCCACCCACCATAATTTCCTGAATTCTGTTTGTGAGACAATTTGCTATCCATTGAGTTACATAGGGGTTGTATTTAGTTGGGAGAATGTATCTATGATACTCAGGTGTGAGATAGTGTTGAATGCCTTTGTGAAGCCTAGATATTGAAAAATTATATGGTGCTGCTTACTGTGATGGATTTGAAGTCTTCTTAAGACACTCAGTCTTGCTGGCTGGATTCTGCTAAAATTCAAAGTCTGGTTATATTTGCATTCACAGTCTGTTGCACACAGAAACTTGCAGAATATACACTGATGAGAGAATATACTTTGCAGCATCAACTTTAAAGCAGTAACAAATAACTTTTTATAATAAACCAAACGGACTAACATTGCAGCTTAAAGTACTGTTTCAACTTTACTTCTCATGTAGTACAGATGATGTGAGAGATATAACATTTACCTCAGGACAAATGTGTCCCTACCATACCCCCAATATAACTGGATTCATACAGCTCTTTATATACAATTTTAGTCATGCACAAACATATACATTTCCTCTTGGTATTCTATTTTGGAGAATTGCTCATCCTGTAGAAACAGTACTAATTGTTGCAGATGCTGATGCAAACTGCTGACGTAATGATATTATTTTTCAGCTTCCTTGTTTAACAATGTCTTGTCACATTTTTGCTGAATTTTATAAGAAGCCAGCTTTTCTGACAGTGTGAACATCCTGTATTCTATTTGGATCTTTGTATAAGAAAAAAGCTTCCCCTGCACGGAGGCAAATGCACGGCTAATGACATAACATATTCAAAAAAGAAAAAGCCAGCAACTGTGAGCTGTAAAACTTGATTTAATGTATTATAAAGAACTACATAGACAGACCGGTTTCGGCTAAGGCATTTACCTAGCCTTCATCAGTGTAAAAATACAAAACTTGCTGAAAGGTTCTTATATAATAAAGCTTAATTCATGACAAAGTTTCATTGGTGAGCTCATGAATATGTATACATATATTCATAAATATTCATTGAGACCAGGCTGAAATAAAACACTCAATTTAACAATCCATTTTTTCTCTTTTGCATTCAGTTTGGTATGCCATCCTGATTTGTTAGTTCTGTCCCCTATTATTTTATCAATAACAATGAAGTGAAAACTAGCTGTAGTATGTTTGAGGGTATGTTTATATAAAGCATTATTTGGCCATTTGCACTTGACATCGCTGAGATGTTCTGATATACGTAATTTGAAAGGTCTGGATGTTTGACCAATATAAAATGCGTGACCAATATGAAATGCATGACAGCTACAAGAGGCCATATATATAACCCAGTCTGTATTACAGTTTGCAAAGAACTGAATATCATATATATTGCTTGTATTATTGCTAGAAAAGTGTTTTGTTTTTAAAACAAATTTGCGATTAGTACAATGTCCACAGGGCATACAGCCCACAAGTTTGTCACCTAGTATAGAGGTTTGAATCATGTGCAAATTTTTAGATTCTGAATGATGTTTGTAATGATTAAAATGTGCTGCCAAATTTTTGCCTTTTCTGAATGAAAAATACATGTTTCAGATAAATGCTGAGACAAAACTGTGTCTGCTAAGAGAATGTTCCAATGTCTGTTGATGGCATCAATCAATTTATTAGTATTTCTGCCATACATAGTGGTGAATCTTATAGTGTTAGTATTTGTATGAGTTTTCTTTTTGTATCCGAGGAGGTCATCCCTATTAAGTTGTGATGCATAATTGCTAGCAGTAATAACATGACCCATGTTATAACCTCTTTCCTTAAACCTGTCAATCATATCATGACAAAAAAACATGAAATGTATTATCATCTGAACAAATGCGTCTCATTCTGATAAATTGTGACTTAGGGATATTTTTGGCTATATGTTTTGGATGAAAGCTGGATGCGTGTAGTAGGGTGTTGTATTCTGGATGTTTCCTAAATACCTGTGTACTGAAGGTGTTATCTATCTTCCTAGTTATCAGTACATCTAGGTAGGTAATCTTATGTTGATCAAAATTCATCGTAAAATGTAGACCCCATTTGTTTGTCATTGAGATAATCAACAAATTCCTGCAAGTATTCAACATCAGACCTCCACACCATCCAGCAGTCATCCAAATACCTACGCCAAATATCCATCTCAGTTAAGTAGAGATTGTGTGCATTATCATAGATGATTTGTTCCTCAATATATGCCATATATAAATCTGCATATATTGGGGCAAAAGATGCACCCATAGCAGTACCTCGTATTTGGAGGTAACATTGTTTCCCATAGTAAAACACATTCTTGGTGAGAACATGTTCAGTGAGACATATAAGGAAAGTATTGAATCCAGGTTTATAAAGTTGTGATTTGTATAACCAATATTCAATGGCATCTAAACCTGCCCAATGTGGTATGTTAGTGTATATTGCACTAACATCCAAGGTGCAAAGCCACCAATCATCTTCGATTTGCATATCATTTATGATGCCCAAAAATTCTGTGGTATCTTGGATCCGTGATCTTACCCACGTAATCAAAGGTTTGAGATATTTAGTTAAAAACTTGGAAAGAGGTTCAGTAAGAGAACCATTTCCAGCCACAATTGGTCTGCCTGGTGGATGCAAAGGATCTTTATAGATTTTGGGAAAAAAATAAATGTATTGACTGGCCGGATCAGTAATTGTAAGATGGTTTAGGGTATTAGATGAAATGATGCCATTCTCCATTGCTGAGTTTAAAAATGTGTCTATTTGTTTTTTAAACATGGATGTCAGATCTAAAGGCATTTTCGTGTAATATCTAGCATCATGCAGCTGTCTTTGGGCCTCAGCATCGTAATCTATCTAGTTCATAACCACCACAGCCTCTAGTAACTGAGCCTGATGAACAGCTAACTAACGAATGGGCTCTTACACAACAAAATTGTTCTATGAAATTCGTAGAAACATTAGCTAACTATTATGAATGCACTATCGAGAAAGAGACACTTGTGGTTAGTAAATTATGTGATGATTGTTATAAACACAAAGACCAATTATTTTTTTCTACTTTTTTGTCCAAATGAAGTTCAGATTTGCTTAATTTTGAAAACCAACTAAAAGAAAGAATGCTCAAGAAATTCCAAAGAGATTTAACTGATTATGAGAAAGGTCAACCTTTCAGACAATCCAGACATGTGAAGTTTGAAGGTAGCTATCAGAAAACCAGTGTCACCCCAAAACGGAAACGTCCAAGGTCCATTCTTAAAAAATGTAATACTTTAACTGACTCATCAGTGGGTGAGTCCTCATCTGGCACTGATTTAGACATACAACACACCACAGACTCCCCCACCCCCAAACGTAACAACAGTGGAGCCCCTTTAGGCCATATAGGAGGGGAGGCAGGAAACATCGGAAAGGTCAAAAGTTTGGAAAATCTTATGGAATTATTGACCAACAAAATAAATGTACATGCCAATACCAATGTTTTAAACATTTCTGATGCATCACTATCTGAATCACAAATTGCTCTGTTGAATAAAGGCCTTTCTTTTATTCCCATTTTTTTGTGTCTGAAGATATTTTTCACAAGATGTCACAGCATTTTGCAGATTGATTAATCTTAAGTTGCATTTTCAGGACAAACAACAGCATGATCAGTCAGCTGACAACTTCAGATACCATAAATCCACCTTTGTTCCACCCATGCATCCCAGTGTAAGTCTTTTTCAACATAGTGTTCTCAAAGATCTACATTCCACTTCCAATATGATCCCACCTATGCTGACCAACATTTCTCAGAATGATTTGAACAGTTTACAAGACCTTACTGATAACAAAGAGCTGGTAATCATATCTGCTGACAAGGGTGGTGCTGTGGTGGTTATGAACTGGATAGATTACGATGCTGAGGCCCATAGACAGCTGGATAATGCTAGATATTACATGAAAATGCCTTTAGATACGACATCCATGTTTAAAAAACAAATAGACACATTTTTAAACTCAGCAATGGAGAATGGCATCATTTCATCTAATACCCTAAACCATCTTACAATTATTGATCTGGCCAGTCAATACATTTATTTTTTGCCCAAAATCCATAAAGATCCTTTGCATCCACCAGGCAGACCAATTGTGGCTGGAAATGGCTCTCTTACTGAACCTCTTTCCGAGTTTTTAACTAAATATCTCAAACCTTTGCTTAAGTGGGTAAGATCACGGATCCAAGATACCACAGAATTTTTGGGCATCATAAATGATATGCAAATAGAAGATGATTGGTGGTTTTGCACCCTGGATATTAGTGCATTATACACTAACATACTACATTGGGCAGGTTTAGATGTCATTGAATATTGGTTATACAAATCACAACTTTATAAACCTGGATTCAATACTTTCCTTATATATCTCACTGAACATGTTCTCACCAAGAATGTGTTTTACTATGGGAAACAATGTTACCTTCAAATACGAGGTACTGCTATGGGTGCATCTTTTGCCCCAATATATGCAGATTTATATATGGCATATATTGAGGAGCAAATCATCTATGATGATGCACATAATCTCTCTACTTAACTGAGATTGATATTTGGCGTAGGTATTTGGATGACTGCTGGATGGTGTGGAGGTCTGATGTTGAATACTTGCAGGAATTTGTTGATTATCTCAATGACAACAAATGGGGTCTACATTTTACGATGAATTTTGATCATCATAAGATTACCTACCTAGATGTACTGATAACTAGGAATATAGATAACACCTTCAGTACACAGGTATTTAGGAAACATCCAGAATACAACACCCTACTACACGCATCCAGCTTTCATCCAAAACATATAGCCAAAAATATCCCTAAGTCACAATTTATCAGAATGAGACGCATTTGTTCAGATGATAATACATTTCATGTTTTTCATCATGATATAATTGACAGGTTTAAAGAAAGAGGTTATAACATGGGTCATGTCATTACTGCTAGCAATTATGCATCACAACTCAATAGGGATGACCTCCTCAGATACAAAAAGAAAACTCATACAAATACTAACACTTTAAGATTCACCACTACATATGGCAGAAATACTAATAAATTGATTGATGCCATCAACAGTCATTGGAACATTCTCTTAGCAGACACTGTTTTGTCTCAACATTTATCTGAAACATGTCTTTTTTCATTCAGAAAAGACAAAAATTTGGCAGCACATTTTAATCATTATAAACATCATTCAGAATCTAAAAATTTGCACGATTCAAACCTCTATACGAGGTGACAAACTTGTGGGCTGTATGCCCTGTGGACATTGTACTAATTGCAAATTTGTTTTAAAAACAAAACACTTTTCTAGCAATAATACAAGCAATATATATGATATTCAGTTCTTTGCAAACTGTAATACAGACTGGGTTATATATATGGCCTCTTGTAGCTGTCACACATTTTATATTGGTCAAACATCCAGACCTTTCAAATTACGTATATCAGAACATCTCAGTGATGTCAAGTGCAAACGGCCAAATAATGCTTTATATAAACATACCCTCAAACATACTACAGCTAGTTTTCACTTCATTGTAATTGATAAAATAATAGGGGACAGAACTAACAAATCAGGATGGCATACCAAACTGAATGCAAAAGAGAAAAAATGGATTGTTAAATTGGGTGCTTTATTTCAGCCTGGTCTCAATGAATATTTATGAATATATGTATACATATTCATGAGCTCACCAATGAAACTTTGTCATGAATTAAGCTTTATTATATAAGAACCTTTCAGCAAGTTTTGTATTTTTACACTGACGAAGGCTAGGTAAATGCCTTAGCCGAAACCGGTCTGTCTATGTGTTTTTTTATAATACATTAAATCAAGTTTTACAGCTCACAGTTGCTGGCTTTTATCTTTGTATAAGAACATCTGTTCTTGTGCTAGTGCTGATAACAGTGTCCTGTTGTCCATGCAGAAAAACATGTTTTTGAGGAAACACATTTTCACAGTCTCATAAACATGTCCTGTTGTTTAAGGAAACATATTGTGTCCATTCTTTTTATATGCAGAAAAACATGTCAGTGTTCTTTAAAAGCAGATTTTGCATTTTTGCTTTTGCATACATCCTGTTTTTAAGTCTGTAAGGGAAAAATGTCCATTCAGCAGATTCCTTATTTTCCAAGCCATGGTAATTTAGCATGGATGCTGATCACATATTATTAAACTATATTTCTACATCTAAGTAAGCTTTATCTTATACCTTATTTATGTTGCGTATTTGTAGCAAAGTTACTTTCAACCTTAGTATATTGTTGAGCACACTCTAACAATTCCCTCTTTTTTATTTTAAACTAGGGAAATAAATTCAGCATTTGATAATACTTTCACATTATGACAATTAACAGTAACTTGACTAGCTTTTGCTAAGCAGACTTTAATACATGTAAATAATATGCAACTAAGCATTACAATAACAATAAAAGAAATTAAAAATACAGTGATTTTTTTCCTGTCCATCCTGTAAATAGATTACTAAACCATTAACTCCAGTCATCATTCCAGTTTTTTGTAGTATGTTGAGACACTTGTGCAATCACTTCTAAATGTGCTTTTACAGATTCTGTTTTGCCTGGAATAAATGTACAACATTGTTCTCCTATTAAAGCACATGTACCCCCTTGGGATGCTAATATGTAATCTAATGCCATTCGATTTTGCAAAACCATAGTTCGTATTGCTGTCATTTCGACAGTAATGTCAAGGACTGCACTGAAAGTGGCATTTGCCAATACCCCAACTAGTTTAGATAGTTTTCTCAGCTCCCAGATGGCTTTTGCAGCCCCATACCAAGGGAAAATACCTGCTCCAGAGATTACATCATCTCCTAAATCCATATCTTTTAATTTAATATAATCAAGATTTTGATGATATATACGTGATGTATCTAAGGTTTCTCCTGGATTTTCTGGACTTTCAATCACAGGTAATATATCCCTTTTCTTTTTTACATTTCTAATGTTTCCTTTTTGGTAACTCTTTTACATGATGCATTGCTGGTACCACTAATCCTATATAACAGGTGTCATCCCATCCCTTTGTTAACCATTTATAAGCATATTTACCACAGATGTAATATAACCCATCTGATAGAGCAACACTGCTATTTACCAGACTGCCATTTACTTGCCCCATAGTAGGAGTTTTATCATGTACAACTTTAAAGTTTTTATCTGTTTGACTTCGCCAACATGTAATATTGGTTTTACACTCATTTTTATCATTTTGTGAAAAATGAAATACTGCTGTGTCACTTAATATTAACTGACCCTTAATTGGTATTAAAATAGGAAAACCGTGAGAAAATACTCCAAGTACTGGTATGTGGTTGTGAAAATTTATCATTTCAGTTGTTTGAATACAATTGCTATTACCCACTGGAACAATTCCATTTTGTTGAAAACATGTGATCCCCTGCACTATAGCAGATAACTGTACTCTTGCTTTACGTAATTGTACATTTATAACTTGATCTCCTGTTTCATTTATTAATACCCTCCAACTACTAAGAGAATTTAGTGGAATAGGTATTAAAGGCATTACCCCTGTTATTTTTGGTATTAAACTACATACCCAACAATTAGAAACATTCATGCTTTTTGCATACCAACATTGTCTTGCTAAAAAAATGTTAAAAGATGGTGACCAATCTTGTTCATTTTTCCACATTTCTTTACTCTCTCTCTTATGTAACTTTACAGTTTGATTAACAGGTTGTAAATATAATTTAACACTAAGTAATACAATAATAGTTAGTATGATAGCTATTATCAATTTAAAAAAAATCCTTTAAATAGAAATTCCATTGTTGAATCATTTTGCCTTTGGTCATCCGAAACTGGATTTCCAAAAGGATGCACTTTAAACCATGTCAATTTCATTATGGTTTTCTCTGTTGGAAACCTACAAGAGAATACATTTAATCAGATTTACATTGCTCACTATTTTTGATCATTCTTAGTTGATCTTTATGTACCAACATTGTTCTGTTTTTCTTTTTTCCTTTGATTTTGTACACTAATGGTCCAATTTGTTCCACTACTTCAAAAGGGCCTTGCCAATTGCTAGCCCATGGTCCTTCCATTTGGAATGTTTTTACCAATACTTTGGTTCCACAGGGAAGGTTTTCTTCAGCTAGTAATATTGGCACCTTTTTCCATAGATGGAACGCTTGCTCCCTTGCATTATAGTCACATATACTAGTAAGCTGTTTTAGCCATTCCTGATGTTTGCTGATTTCTAGCATGGGCCTGCCATTAGGTAAATCTGGATCAAATGGTAATTGTATGGGCATTTTGCAGCCTGTCATTATTTCATATGGGGAAATACCTGTTTTGCTGTTTGGTGTTGCTCGAATACCCATTAAAATACCAGGCAGATGATGTACCCATGTATTGCCCTTTTCCGAGCATGCCTTTTTTAGACGTTCTTTTAACGTCCGATTCATACGTTCTACAATGCCATTAGATTGTGGATGGTATGGTACATGAAACCTTTGCTGTATGCCTAACAAATTACACATTTGTTTAATGAGATCACTAACAAACTGTGGGCCATTGTCTGACTCTGTGTCCCGTGGCCATCCCCAATGATAGAAAATATTTTTTCATAAGGCTTCTGCTGTTCCCTTTGCTGTCATGGTTTTGGTAGGAATTGCTTCTACCCATTTTGAAAAGACGTCCACTACTACTAGTAGATACCTGTAACCTCCCTTAGTTGTTGGTAATGGACCTGCATAATCTATTTAAACTGCATACCATGGCCCATCCGCTGGCTGTACTCGATGTAACTGAGGCCTTTTGCTTTTTGCATTTACCTGCAGACAGATTAAACATTCTTCTATAATCAGTTTACAGACCTTTTTTAAATTTGGGTTCCAATACTTTTCTTTTACAACTGCCTATAACTTATCAGTTCCTATATGGCCCAGTATTTGGTGACTTAACTTGACCAACTGGCGTGCCAACTGAAATGGTACATATGGCAACTGTAACCCTTTGGAGGTAGTGTATGCATAGTACTCCTTTGGTGTTATACCTTCCAATCTGCATTGATCGGTTTCTTCTTTTAAGCCCTGTTGTTTTTGTACATTTACAAGGTCTTTCTGTATTGACTCTTTATCTAACTCTTTTAAGACACTAACTTCTACACTGGCATACTCATATTCTGGAAGTTCTTTTCCATTTTCATGTAGTCTTAAAGAATTTACTACGTAAGCATTATCTGAAAAAATGTTAATAGGATTGTAATACTTTAGCACATACAGTACTGCGTCCAGTTCAGCTCTTTGAGCTGACATATGCCCTGGTAACATGATTAGTTCAGGAGAACCCATTTGTGGATTCTCTGGAACTATGACAAATCCTGTTCAGCATCTGCCTTGGTCCCAATATCATGCTCCATCCACAAAGATGGATGGCTTAAAGTTATCAAAATCAGATGCTAAAAATTGCACCTCAGGTGACATTATCTTTTCTAAACAGTTATGCTGTTTTCCTTCATATCCCATGTGGATTTGACAAGTAGTATTTGTCCCCTGTCTGTATAGTAACAGTTTTCATTCCAAAAAGTGCCATCCATTTTGCAAAGACTGCCTGACTAATACCATCTGTAATTTTATTCATTTCAAAATTGTCTATCAGACCTTTTATAGCTTGATGTGGTGTTTGTACTATAATGCTGGAAAATATGGTCAAATATTCAGTTTGTTTAATACCCCAGTAAATGGCTAATAACTGCTGTATACATGGATGGTAGCCCAATTCCACTGGAGTCATCTTCCTGCTAAAGAAAGTGACTGGGCGTAATGTTTTTTTCCATTCTGTTGTCACTACCATGTGGCCATTCCTGTAGTAGTACCACAGACAGTGTTTTTTTCCTGCTGCTGCTTGTAACACAAATGGTAACCTTGGTGTGGGTGCTATTAATTCTGTAGCTTGTGCTAGTTTTATTTTTATCTGCGAAAATGCCTCCTCTTCATGAGATCCCCACTCTAAAAAGGTGGAGTTATTTTGTTCCTTTAATATTTTGTATAGGGGAGCAGCCGCGGCTGCATAATCCTCTATAAATTCCCTATTGTAATTCTTGATTGCCATGAATTTATGTAAGTCTGCTATAGTCAGTGGCTTTTCCATTTGTAAAATGCCTTGTACATGTACAGGGCAAGGAGACCTTCCTGTTGGTTTTATAATAGTACCTAGAAACTTAACTTTTTGTGTCATAAACTGAATTTTTTTCACTTTTAACCTTAAACCCTGCTTGCTGTAGAGTATGAAAAACTCTCTTAAGAAGCCGTACATGCTCCTCTGCTGTTTCTGACTGAATTAAAATATTGTCAATGTAATATATTACTGAATCATCCTTTTCCAAATGTTGTAGAATGGATCCTACTGTCTGATGAAAAATAACTGGACTGTTTTGAAACCCTTGTGGTAACCTTGTCATGACATATTGCTGGTTTTTAAATGTAAAGGCAAATCTTGGCCAATCTTTTTTCCTGAGTGGTACTGCAAAAAAGCCATTTGCTAAATCTGTTACTGCAAACCACTTACTTTGTGACTTAATATGTGCAGCCAACTCTGGGACTCCTGGAATCAAATGTGCTCTAGGAGTGGTATATTGATTAACCTTCTGTAAATCAATAACAAGACAATAACTACCATATTTTTTCTTAACTGGCCAGATTGGTGAATTTGTAGGACTGTTACCCTTTTTTATAATCCCTTCTTTTTCCCATTCTGCAATACATTTTCCATATGTTCTTCTGCTTCCCTAGGAATAAGATATTGTTTTTGAAAAGGTGGTATATAGTCCTGATCACTTCCTAATCCTACTGGGCTTTCTAGTTTCCCACAATCACTGGGACCCTTGGACCATAGATTTGGGAATTTCTGTTGTAAATGCTTCCATACATCCTCACGGTCTGTATTTACATAGCCTGTAGGCTTTTCAGGTTTGTCAGGTAGAGAGATTGCATAGCAACCTGTATTTTGCTCTTCCTCTCTTTGTTGTTTGTCTCCCATCCACAGAATTTCATTAGGTAAATCAATTACTATGCCTAAAGGCCCTAGAATGTCCATACCAATAATTGTTTTTGTGCAAGATGAATGCATTAAAAATGCACCCTTCCATATCTGTCCCTCTTGACTAAACTTTATGTCCACATTTTGGCTACTCACTGCATAGCATCCTGTGCCATTAAATGCTGAAATGCAAACCTTTTTTATAGGATTTGCTGGTAACTGTTGTTTGTGACAGATACTGCTGCTCCTGTGTCTATTAAGACATTTTTCCACAGTGACTCCACTACCCAAATATCAATCAGTGGTCGTCCATCTCGATCCTTTTTAAAGGTAGTCAGGAAAGATACCAGAGTAGGTGGGGCACATCCCTATTGTAAGGAAATCCACTCATCCTCTCCTTTATTATCAAATGCAGTATGACACACCTCATGTTTTTGCTTGTCATCTTCCTCTGTGTCTGAATGATCTACATATTTAGGTTTTTCATTCTCTTTTTTTAACTGTTGCCTAGATATTCCTTCTGCCTGTTCTATCAAATGTTTCGGATTTACAGGTGAAACTGTTTGAAAATCTACCGGGCATACTTTCCCTTTTCCTGTATATTGATGGCTCTTATAACTGTTTTTACCAATATTGTAAGGTTTTTGTACATAATCCTGCTTTTCTGACTTTTCTTGTAAATTTGTTTGCTCTCTTTTTGGAAACACCCCCTGTTCTTCCTTCTTTTTGTGCCAGGTTTTGTAATGATCACAATTTTGCTTAACATGTCCTATTTTTTTACAAAAGAAGCATGTTGGTGCCTTTTGCTCATTACCTGTGCTTGATACTGGTGCTACAAACATAGAGACAGGAGCTGGTGGTGCTGACACAGCTCTTTCTGTTGGTGGTTGGTCACATCACCTTCGCCTTCTCCTGTTTTTTACCTGGCCAATTTCTTCAAATGGCTCACTATTATCTTCAAATGCAAAGATATGGTGTGAGTATTATGTCCCATCATCGGCCATAGTCCGTCCCCTCATTAGTTTTTGTACCATATCAGTGAGGGTATCAGAATTTTCTTTGTAGATACATTTAATATCCCCTGGAACCCCTTTGACTTGTTCTAAGAAGCAATGTATTAACTGTTTTTGTATGTCTCTTTTTCCCATGTCTCTGTCTGTTTTTTGATATATGATTTGAAATGCCAGTCTAAAATGTTCACTTTGCTCCATTAATTTATCTGTGATAGTAATTTTAAAATTATCTAATAATTTGGCTGTGAGAGGTTGCCCTTGTGTAAATGCCATTAAAACGGCTGTCATATGTCCTAATTTAGTGTTTAACTGATAATCATTTTGTTTTACTTGAATGAAAGTTTTAAAAGATTTGGGAATGAAAATCCAGAAACATATAAGTAATGCATCTGTCCATATATCAGATCCTGCTGTATATGCCACCCATTCTTCAAATGTAAGCATGTTATAAAATATGCCTTTTTTATCATTCCACTGTGGTAAACTCTGTAATAATCTAGACTGTGTATATAAATCTGTAGTGGTTCCCTGTCCCTGTTCTATAATTTGGACTGGTTTTGTGTTTTTTAACTCTTCCTTAAGCTGGGATATCAAAATAGTATTTTGGAGGTTAGTCTCTGTTAATTCATCTAATTCTTCTTCCTTTTCCTTCAGACGCTGTTTAAGCTCTGTCATTGCTACCTGTAAGTGTTTAAGGGATGTGTGATACCTGTTATTGGATTCCTCTGTTGACTGCAGAGCTCCTATGCACTTTTGGCAGAGATCTTGGATGTCATTTCTGAACGTTTTAAACTCACTTTGTTTCTCTTTTAAAAACGTATTAAATTCTTCTGTCAATGTATCATAAGCTTTGTTTCTGTCCTTATCTGTATGTGTAGTCATGGCATCATTCCATGCTTGTACATAATTTTTAAAGGGAGTTACAAGATCTACAGGGGACTCTGTCAATAACAGATTTGACTGCTGTTGTAATTTAGAGATTAATGTACTGACAGGACATAACTGCTTTACATCTGGATATAATGGAAACTGTGTACCCTTAATTAATTCTTTATCATGAACAGATCTGTCTGCACAGTCTATTTTTTAGCAATATCATGCAAGATTTTTTATGGCATATTACACAAAATGCAGTTTCTCTTGAATCACACAATAAACATTTACTATGATATACTTCATTTTTTTGTTGCAAATACCAATCAAATGTTACAATCCACTTACATAATGCCTGTATGTCAACTTGCCCTAACAAGGTTTTACACTTACTAATGTGTTGTGTATACCAACATTGCAATTTACTCCATATTTTATCTGGTTGTTCAGCTACGTTAAGAGTAAAACTTGGTTTACATTTGCTAGAATTCTGCCTGATAGCATCCATACTAAAAAAATGTGATGCAGGAAAAAGTCTTACCAGTGAGCAAGAAAACAGGTGATCAGGCTGTTGTTGCAGATGGCTGAAAAATTTTCAAAGTCACTCGAGAAGCTGGGAAAGCACAACAGGCAGCGGACTGCTATGCTAGTAGATATCCACCTTTTGTTAGAGAAGTTATGGCACTGCGACTTGAACTTCAGTCTCACTCCGGATGTAGACATCTAAAAAACTTTACTACTGCAAGCTGCATAAACTGGAATACTTCTGTTTAGGATTTACACATACGTACAAATATTAGTTACTGCAATTTAACTGAAGTGACCCTCTGCGGGGCTTACCATCACTCCCCCTGTGTTTGAATGCAGATTTTAGGTTCAAATGCAGGCTAGCTTGCCATTGAAAGATTATATGGTGCTGCTTACTGTGATGGATTTGAGGTCTTCTTAAGACACTCAGTCTTGCTGGCTGGATTCTGCTAAAATTCAAAGTCTGGTTATATTTGCATTCACAGTCTGTTGCATACAGAAACTTGCAGAATATACACTGATGAGAGAATATACTTTGCAACATCAACTTTAGAGCAGTAACAAATAACTTTTTATAATAAACCAAACAGACTATTGTTGCAGCTTAAAATACTGTTTCAACTTTACTACTCATATAGTACAGATGATGTGAGATATAACATTTACCTCAGGACAAATGTTTCCCTACCATACCCCCAACATAACTGGATTCATACAGCTCTTTATATACAATTTTAGTCATGCACAAACATATACATTTCCTCTTGGTATTCTATTTTGGAGAATTGCTCATCCCGTAGAAACAGTACTAATTGTTGCAGATGCTGACGCAAACTGTTGGCTTAATGATATTATTTTTCAGCTTCCTTGTTTAACACTGTCTTGTCACATTTTTGCTGAATTTTATAAGAAGCCAGCTTTTCTGACAGTGTGAACATCCTGTATTCTATTTGGATCTTTGTATAAGAACATCTGTTCTTATGCCAATGCTGATAACAGTGTCCTGTTGTCCATGCAGAAAAACATGTTTTTGAGGAAACACATTGTCAGTGTCATAAACATGTCCTGTTGTTTAAGGAAACATATTGTGTCCATTCTTTTTATATTCTGAAAAACACGTCAGTGTTCTTCAAAAGCAGATTTTGCATTTTTGCTCTTGCATACATCCTGTTTTTAAGTCTGTAAGGGAAAAATGTCCATTCAGCAGATTCCTTATTTTCCAAGCCATGGTAATTTAGTATGGATGCTGATCACATATTACTGAACTCTATTTCTATATTTAAGCAAGCTTTATCTTATACCTTATTTATGTTGCATATTTGTAGCAAAGTTACTTTCAACCTTAGTATATTGTTGAGCACACTCTAACAGATATATGCTGTGTGGTGATTTGCCCTCATCCATTGCTTCACTTACCTTCTCAAAGATGTTGACCAGGTTAGAAAGGTAAGCTCTGCCCTTGATGAATCCAAACTGGCTTGAGATGAAAATTTATAGGTAACTTATGTTCTTATTTATTAATTCCATAATGATCCCTTCAATAGTCTAACAGACAAAGTTGGTCAGGCTTATAAGTCTATAATTAACTGAGTCTATTGACACTCTGAGCTTGTGCAAAGAGAATGACTGTTGCTGCTTCCCATTCTTCTAGCATGAAGCCTGTTTGGAGGGTGATATAGATTCATCCATTTGGTATATATGTCAAATACTTACCAAAGGAATCTGCTGTAGACATTTTTTTTTCCCTGAGAGAAACCGAGGTAAAGAACACAGAATGGTAATCAGTTATTAATGAGTTGTTTGTACCAGATGCTGTCCTTTGGGTATGTTCAGAAAGATATGAGTCAAACCAGTCTTGAACAGTATCCAAATCCTCAAAGTATGTCTGCAAATGGTTCAAAGGATTGATGTGGCCCATCATGGCAACTGCAGAGGAGAATCAGGAAGAAACAAAACAGGATAGTATTATTGATCTTTTCTGTTAAGAGATAATTTGTGACCCATGTAAGGGCTGTCTCAGTACTATGTCTTATGCAGACTCCACTCTGGAATGGATCATGAACTTGATACTCTTGTATAATTGAATCAGACTGTAAATAAACAACCTTCTTAAAAACCTTAATAATAAAACAGTGTTAGAGAAGAGATGGCAGTTATCAAGATTATCAGGATCAAGAGAAGACTTCTTCAAGATAGTATTTACAAGGGTCGTCTCTCTTAGTAAAGATGGATAACCTCCATTACTGAAAGAAGAAGGGACAATCAAATTGTAAGACCCACCACACCATGTCAAGGCGGCAAAAGTCTTTCTTTTTGGGCATGTGCCCTAGCTATTAACATTGGCTCATATCCTAGTATCTATATATATCTGGAGTAATCTAACAGCTGAAACTCACACTAAGATCAAGGAAAACTGCCGCTACCAGCCTTATACCAGCCTTATAATCTCTCACTTATCTCACTGTGGAAAAATAAACTATTCTCAGTGAAGCCATCTTTTTCTACATATACCTTTTTCCTGTGGAGAAATCCTCTCGACAGTTACATAAACAGGCCAGATTCTCAGCTTGTCGGTCTCCCAGAAGAGAGTGGTCAGTTGATTCAGTTTAGCTGTGATTTCTGCTTTATACATTTATACTATGAATTCCTACTATGTTCTAATGTTTTATATAGACAAATTCTATCCTCCATAGTGTGTATGAAGCTGCACAGAGAGATGTACCATTTGATTTTTTCAAATGAAGTCTGAGCTACTGTATGCATTACAGTGATAATAAAGTTGTTCAGTAATTTATGGAAAGCGCTTTGTGTCTGTCTGGTTAGTTTGTTGAAATGGTCAAATAGACAAAGGTAATAGTGTTAAATAATTTCTTTAGTGTTATACCCCAGTAAGCCCATAGTGATTTCTTCATTTTCTGGTTATGTGACAAAAGATGACATTTATATTTATTTACTGTTGTGTACTTTTTGTTCACTGGGTAAGTGGATTGGTCTGTTGACTCATTTCAGCTACATCCCAAGCTCAAAAAGCAGAAAATACATCACTGTGTTTCATTCAACAATATTATATACAAAATAATTGCATAGCAAAATTTATAACATAGTAAGATTCAATGCAAGTAGTGCAACATTAAAAGATCCAGTCAGAGGGACTTGAGGAAAAAATAAGCACAGAATGCAAGCTAAGATATGCATAAAATGCAGTGCAATTATACATATAATAGATATGTACATAATTTTATATACTGTATGCATCACGTTATAATTAGCTTCAACATATTTATGGATGGCACCTTTTAGGTCCTTGTGCAAAATAAAGTTGAAAGGTAGAATTGAGGTAACAGGAAATACTATGATATCTGATGCAGCTTAACTGTCACATTCCAGGAAGAACAGTAGCAGTCTTCATTCATTATATAAATAAGCCTTAATATGCAGTGTGCACTGCATTTTCCATTGTTTGTTTTTTTTTCAGTGATAGTACTTAATAATTATTACAGTATTCATGGAGCACAGTTAATAAAATAATCTATTGCTATGACTGCTTGCAGTTGACTGCATGGTAAATATGCAGTTTAGTTTATTTTTGGGTGCGTTGGTCAGCCAGAATGTGGTCACTGATGTTGGAGACAGAAGTCTGTTTTGCTAAAACTGCATTCTTGGTTGCCTTTTATTCTATTGTCCATTCAGTTATGATGTAAAATAAAGTTGTTATATACTTGTCTAACTACTTAAGGACTCAGTGCAGCACTGTGCAAAGGTCCAGCTGGGTTTGTTCTTGAGAGAGAAAAAAATGAATAAAAGTGCTGTGATGCTAGATCTTACTATATTAATTGTTATGTGATTTAGATAATTTTGACCATACCAGTGAGAAATAACACACCTTAAGTAAATATTTAAGCAGGATAGGGTATTATAATTGATGTCCCAATGGGTCAGAAGCCTGTGGTTCATTTTTCCACTCTTGGTATTTGAATTAATTTTTTAATACTGACACTGCATGTAGCATAAGGGGTATGTGGCATTCCACGAGTGTACTGTCCTTCACATATGATACTAAACTGAGGCCTCATCTGCCTCATTTAGTGGTAGCTTAGCTGTAAAAGATCACATAACTTATCAAAAAAAAATAGAGATATTTCCTTGGCATGTTGGTCAAATTTCCCCTAGGCAGTATGAATACCACCTTGGGTCTCCCCAGAAAAAAGGATTCTTCCACACACTAACATATGTGCTTTTCATGATTTTATTCTGAAGAAGTCAGTTGTATATGACAAAGGCAAAGAATAAATCTGTGATACGCTAAAGAGTCTCTTCCAGCATTTTGACTCACTTGCTGTGGAATAGTTATTTTTGGTTTGTTATTTCCACACACTACTCGAACAGTACAATGGTCAACCCCCCAACCCCGGTAATCTAACTTTTGCTGCCATAAATTGTAGAAGGACAAGAAATAAAATTGCTGAACTATGTGTCTGGATTAATCAGCATAAGCCTGGTGTTCTGAGTGTAACTGAAACTTGGCTTAAACCTAGCATAAATGACTCTGAAATTATACCCCCTGGCAGTAATGTCATCTGTAATGACCATATAAAGAGGAAAGGTGTTGGTATTGCTTAAATATTTCCCAACAAGTACAACATCTCCCCTAACAATAAACCAATACCAAAATTCAGTTTAACAGAACTTCTTTCAACAAAAAACATTCCACAACACCAGGCAAAAATAAGAGGAAATATTCTTGGAGATGGCTGTAACAACCTCAGACCTCGGGTAAACAAAAATCTTGTTTGTCCAGTACAAGAATGAAGAGGAAAGGTAAGCCCGTGACTCAATAAAAAATCCTTTTGCTCCTGGTCTACGTTCCTTCTTTCTCTGCTATGGCAGGCCAACAGACAGTTCTTCCAGATAACTGACCATCCGTGCAGCATGCTCTGACCTTCTCAATCCTCTTATCTTCTTTTGGGCTCTCAAGGCTGGAACAGGCATTCAGTCATCCAGCAATGAACAGCAGAACTAAGACCTTGTCTCTCCAAGAAGTCAGGCAGTGAATAGATCGTTGTTCTTCCTGCATCGGTTAGTATGTGGTCTAAGTGGACCTAATCGAAGACAGCAAGCTTCTCAGGTCCGCTGCTGTATACTAACCAATCAAGGCACAGCAGAGGAACTTGTCTGTCCCAGACTTGTAGAACAGGAAGCTTACCATTGGCATGCTAATTAGGTGCGGTATTGGCCGAATTGTCAGCAGCCAAAAGCAGAGGTCTCTTTACTGTGGGATTTGAAAGATGCAGGAGTTTAGCAATGTAAATTGAGTGACTTGGGATGGGGCAGTGTTTTGATTGGAAAAATAGGTGCACCTTGGCAATTCAGGACATTTGAGAGCTATGCTTCTGCTTTCAGTCAGTGGTGGTGTTTCTTTTTATTCCATTCCAATCTGTGTTGGTCTGTCAGCTGTGACTGACACCACGCATTAGTAAAGCAGTCTCTCTGGTGTTCTAGGTAAAGTACGGTTTCCATATAGCAGTAATTATGCTGTGTGATCCAGTAAAGGTTTATTTTATGACTTTAGAGGGAGGGAGGAAATGCAGGGCTTCTAAAAACTTGCTGTTTAAATGTGTCCTGGGTCAGTAATATGAACTGTAATGCTCAGTAAAATGTAGGAGTCAGTGAGACAAATTTTTGAAGAAATTATTATGAGGTTTTGTCCACCTGGTGTGTACTAAAACATCTAAATAGCACATGTATACCAGACACAGGGAGAGAAACAACTAAGGTGCACTTCATTTATATGCTTGTAATATCAGCATCATTATTAAACAGGAAGACAGTTATATTAAAAAAAAGTTGCTCAGCCTGTAGTTGTCATTTATAGAAAGTTTGTGGGGTACTGTTATGAATGATGATATCACTTCTAGAAAGCAGTTGTCTGACAATGCATTTATTCCATCTATGCAGAACTAGTAGAACAGTAAGAGGTACTCCGAATAGGCATACTAGTAGTAAGGCCTGCTCCAAAACAGCTTTCTTTCCTGTCTGTCCTGTGGCATAGCACTTGTGGGAGGTTGGCTTGATGCTTGGGGTGTTTGCCTTGTAGACACAAGTTGCGGGGTTTGATTCTCACATGGGGTTATTGGCTAGGTTTGAAATGACCTACAAGGGCAGTTAGCCTAGTACTAATCTATGAATCTATGAATCTATGAATCTTATTACTTTCCCAAAATGAAACAATTATAAACAAATATTTCTTTGCATCTCTTCTGGTGACAATGCTGGAAGACATCCTACACTGGATATCCATAACACTTCCACAAGAAATAATACTACTAGGTGATGTGAATGTCAATGGGTTGGGCATAAACTTTAACTCCTCTACACCTAGTGTGAACTTATTTGGTTTCACACAACTAATTAATAGCCCTACACATTATAGCAAGACGTCAACTACCCTATTAGACTGGATCCTAGTATCAGACCCTAGCAAATGCACAACCTTAGGTACAATGTCTGACTGTCTCACTGATCATCTCCCCCCACCAGGAGTCCAAATGGAGAGATGATAAAATCAGCAAGCAAAGGAGAGTACATGAAATTAATTCATCCTTAAGTCTTGATTAGTATCTTCATGAGATGGACCCTGTTTTTACAAAATATCTCCAAGACGGCACTGATTATATATAGACTGTATTTTGTATAGCATATATCATGGACAGAAGTAAGTTAAAAAATCGACAGCTGGATGCACAAGTCCCAGGATAAAAAAGTGCCCAATCCTGGTAGGCTCTCTGGCACTGGGAAACATGATAGTGTAGAATCCTCAAGGCAAAGAAACATTCCTACAGTGGGGTTAGGCCAGGCTCAGGGGGACGGTGGCCACCTTGTTGTAGAAGGAAGTAGTAAACACAAAAACTGACAGGCCAGAACAGGAGCCATAACGATTATAGAGTGGACTATTGAGGATAAGAAAGAAATTGTTTATTGTTGCTGTTATGCAGGAAGCCTAGCATTTCTGGATAGAAGATATACGAAAAAATTAAGCAAGAAATTAGAGACAAGAAAAATACTTACACAAGAAAAAATGTCAGAAGCTTCAAAGGCAAATTTGTGTTCATTAATACAATGGATTCATGAAAAACATGAAGACTAAGAAACCTTGGGCTGTTTGGAAAATTAAGCAGCTGAGGATGTGCAAAAAATAAAGAATGAAATCTAGAGATTCTTGAAAGGTATAAAAAAGAAACATGGATATAAGAAGAAAAGAGAGATCTGATATGGTGCAATATTTATGCAAATTAGAAAATCTAACTAATCAATGCAAAAAAAGCAGCTCCAAAGATATTTGAAGAGAAATATAGGCAAAGGCACCCAGATATGGAATATTGTACAATACAAAGAAATAAGAAAAAAGGGGGAAATATAATAGAGGATTAGTAACGGAGAAGTTAAGTAATTAGAAACTGAAGTTATGGATTACTAGATATGGAAAATTTCACAATACAAAAAATAAGATCACAAAGAGGGAATGTAAAACATAAGATTAGTAAAGGGGAAGGTAAACAAATAGAAGCTGAAGTTATGGAATATTTGCAAAGTGATGGATTTAGTGTAGAAAACTAAGACAGGTTATGTCACAGCATGATGGAACAATGAGTCACCAAAGTAAGGAGAAATGGGAGGAGCAGGAGACATCTGAAGAAGAAATATGCACATGGAAAAGAAAAAGATATTTAATATGGTGCAATTTTTATGCAAAGGAGAAAGCAAAACTAATCAATGCAAAAAAACAGCACCAAAGATATTTGAAGAGAAATATAGGCAAAAGCATACAGATATGGAATATTTTACAAGACAAAAAAATAAGAAAAAAGCAGGAAAATAGAATAGAGGATTAGTAACAGAGAAGTTAAAGAATTAGAAACTGAAGTTATGGATTACCTAAGTGAAGGATTTAATGTAGAAAATCCAATTCTGGTAACATGACAGCATGCTAGAACAATGAGTTCCCAAATTAAGAAGAAACCAGTGGAACAGGAACCATCTGATTAGTTGCCATATGAAGATACTTTGGAGCCTTTAGTAGGAAACCAGTACAAATGTTCAGCTGGAGTTGCACAGCAAGGAAAGGAACAGGAAACTGTGGCAACTCTGACGCTATCAATGTTGTGGAGTGATAGCTAGTGAGTTCCCATAGGAGAGAGAGGCCAATGACACAGTGTGAAGCTGAATAGAATATGTCACCAGAAGATGTTCTGGGGCTTTCTGTAGAATGCCTGCAGGAAACAGAGAACAACAAATGTGCCCTTAGTTTGGAAGAAAATGATCTAAGCGAAGAGTTGCTTGATTTAATAGAGATGGATAGACATATTAAGATCACTAAGAGCAATAAATTACACAAAGTCAGTAAGACCCAAACTGTTAGATGTCTGATAAAACAAATGAAGAGAGTAATCGATACTGTTCACAGAAATCCTCGTGATATAACAGAAGTTAATAGGATATATTACTGTGCAGCTAAAGTAATAACAGATAAAGTCTTACTACAAAAATACAGGGCAATAATGGAAAGAAGAGAAAAAATCAAATGCCATCATACAAGTATCGAATAGCGAAAACTATAAAGTAGTTAAGACAAGAAGTGCCACAGTTAGAAGAGTACAGAAGAGAGAACAGATCAGCAAAAATACTTAGAAAGATAGATGTGAAAAAAGCAATGCACAGTATTGGAACATACTAGGATATATTGTACACTATGGCAATAATAAACTAAAGATATCAGCACAGGCAGAAAAACTTAGAAGATATGCAGATAAATATAAAGGAAAAGTACAAAAGAAGAAATTCATTGATGACCGAAAAACTTTTTTATAGAGAACAGGGAAACAAGTTAAAAGGAATAGAAATACCACCAAAAAAAAGAAGAAATAGACATGTTTTGGAGAAATATCTCTGAAGACCCACATGGAGCATAATGAAAATGCTGAATGGATAGAAGAAGTAAAAGAAACAATAAGAAGTTCAAATGTACAGAACATGAAATGGGATGAAATAACGAAACTGAAACAAAATTAAGAAAAGTTCCTAATGGAAAGCCCCAGGCCAATATACAGTACCTAACTTCTGGCTAAAAGTATTAACATCTTTACACGAAGATTTAATCCTGAGTAAAAACTATTTATATGCACATCCTGAACAGACACCAACCTGGTTAACAACAGGAAAAACTATGCTCCTCCTTAAGAGTGAACCTACAAGCTTATCCTAAAAACTATAAACCAATAACTTGCTTTCCACCGATGTATATACTATATGCTGGAATTGATGGCAATAGAGTTTATAGTCATTTAAAAGAAAACTTGATAATGGCTATAGAACAACTTAATAAAAGAAAGCCATACATAACAAAGGACCATTTGTTGTTAAATAAAATCATAATGGAGAAATGCAAAAAGGGGAAGAATCTAAATATGACATGGATAAACTACAAAAAAGCATTTGACACTATGCCACATTCATGGATAAAGGAGTGCTTATAGATGTATGAGATACACCCCGCATTGATTGATTATATAACAGTAACCATTCAACTGTGGCTAACCACTCTGCAGCTAAGCCATGATAAAGGACAAAGTAGTATCCCAGGGATAAAAATTCAAAGGTGGATATTCCAGGGTGACTCTGTCACTGCTGCTGTTTTGTCTTGCCCTTAACCCATTAAGTGTCTACTTAACAGATTAGGTCACGGTTACAATTTGGCTCCCATAAAACAACAAAGTGTACATACTTCTCATCTTCCGTATGTGGATGATTTAAAACTGTATAGTTCATCAGATTAGGAACTAAAAGCACATTTGCAAGTGGTCAAAACTCTCTGAGATGACACAAGCATGCCATTTGGTCTTGGTAAATGTGCAAAAGCAACCTTTAAAGCAGAAGAATCTGCAGCACCAAGAAAATAGTAGTCTGGGACAGGAATGAGTAAAGGAACTTGAGGAGTAGGTAGTGCATACATATCTGGGAATTGATGAAGAATTGACAATAAAACATGAGCAAATGCAAGTAAAACGTAGGAATATTTTAGAAGACAAACATGAATACTGAAAACAGCCCTGACATCTAGGAACAAAGTCCAAGCTATAAACCAATGTGTTCTTCCTTTTCTAACTTACAGTTTTGGGGTGATTGACTGGCCCCTGAAGGTACTGCATCAGTTGGACAGAAAAACAAGAAAAATGCTTCATGCTTATCACATTATTTATAAAAAATCAATGTATACCCAAATTATCTATTCCCCATTCTGAAGGAGGCATGGGCCTCCTCGAAATTGGTTACACATATAGATCTGCAATACTAGGACTGTATACATATCTGCTGACCTCACAAAATCCAAACATAGTGAAAAGTTTTAAAACGTGAGGAGAACAAGTCTAAGATGACTTCCCTGATTAGTTTAGTAGACGTATATTGGTGTTAAGTGGGAATGGAAATCAAAGCAGAAGTAGACAAAAGTAAGGAAAACTGAATGTGCCAAAACTCACAAGAAAGCATATAAAGTGAAGGATCAGATGAGAAGACAAGAAGTGTGGAAAAAGCATAAATGTAGTTGCAAGTACAGTCTGACACAGGAATGGTTAAGGAGAGGTGAATTTAAACCAAAAGACAAAAGGTTAATATTGATGGCCCAGGACAGTTGACTATGTGGGTCTACTTTAGAATGACGAATGTTTGAAATATCAAGCGCTCACATGAGCAACTATTTCAAACCTCGATATTGCTATATTTTTTTTGCGCTACAGTGTGGATCCGAATATTTGCCCTTTCCTCATTGTAGTGTAGTTTCGGAGTTGGAATATATATTTAGTGGGGGTATGGGGGGTGCAGCCCCCCACAATAGCAATTTCGAGTTTTGGAATATTCACTCATATGAGCGTTCAGGACATTGGTCTTTCGTTTTTCTGACATAGACCCGACTACGTACATATTGGTTTACAAAATCCATTGAACATGTCAGAGAAACAGACAAATGCAAGTTTTGTAAAACAGAAATGGAAACAGTCACACATCTTGTTGATGGGTGTGATACATTGATGGCAGAGGGCCTGTACACTGAAAGGCATAAAAATGTGGCAAGACTTTTGGCATGAATTATGCAAACACTACAATATTGAAGAAAATAAAAAGCATTGGAAACATGAGCTACAAAGCAATATAGAAAATGATGAAGTTTATATCACATGGCATCAGCCAATATCAACAGTTCGAAAAAACAGAAGCAAGAAAAACAAGATATAGTAGTTCATGAAAAGAAGACAAAAGTAGCATTGATGATTGAAATTGCTACAGCCAGTGATCACAGTCTTATGTATAGAGAGACACAAAGTCATAAAATATCAGGATTTCTAGGCAGAAAAGAGGGCAAAGTAGAAGAAGGATACATAGACAGTTCCAATAGTAGCAGGAGAAATGGGTCGCGTAAAAATAATTTTCAGTCATATTTAGATATGTCACTGATACATGTAACTCCTTATGAATCACAGAAGGAGTCGGTTCTGGGCACATTATGGGTACTGAAAAGAGCACTTTTGACTAAATCAAATATTGAAGCAATGCTAATTTTATGAACTTTAATCATGCTTTGACTTAGGAATGGGGTCCATTCCATTCAAGGTATTAGAAATCTAAAAATATTGGAAAAATTAAACTGCCAGACATGTCATAAATCCACTTAAACAGCATGTTTATGAAACAACGCACAACCTTTTCAAGTTTAACCAAGAAATGTTCATTACTACCCTATCATCTATTTACTGAAACTTCCTAAAAATCTTCCCCTTAGATGATGCTGTAAATGAATTCAATACAACTTTCTTGAGTATCATAAATAGCCTTGCACCTCCTGAAAGGAAGAGACTAAAAACAAATAATGCAAATTGACTATCCAAAAAGAGTAGGATGCTAATGCAGGACTGAGAAAAAGCAAGGAAAGCATATGGCACAAATATTCATAGATAGTCTAGCATCTCTAGAAAAGGGATTCCCCAGCATCTAATTCTAACCCTGCCCAGCACCCATATATCACTGCAACCACTTTCACCTAAAAAACCTGTGCCCATATCCTATATAAAAGTACTCTTAAACAAAATTCAAACCATGCTTTACTTCAGCTGATGACCTTCCAAGCGAATTCCTTAAAATGGCAGCTGATAGCATTGCCTGACCTCTCTCAATCCTTATAAATAGGTCACTCTAAGAATCCTACATTTCCTCTCTCTGGAAAAAGTCACACTTTATCCATTTGTACAAAGGAGGAAATTCAGTAGACATGACTAACTTTAGACCTAAAGAAATCATATCCCCCTCCCAAAAATACTTGAAAATTGTATAAAAAAAATTGCTAAACTACCTCCTGCAAGAAGAACTCCTATCCCCCACACAATATGGCTTCTGTCCTTCCCACAGTACAAACCCTACACTTCTAACATATATAGATATTGTCAGTAAAGCTAGAGATAATGGCAAACTAGTCTACTCCTTATTTCTAGAGTTGTCTAAAGCCTTCAACACAGTTTGTCACAGAAAACTTCTATTTCAGATGTCCTCATTAGGTCTCTCTCAGCCCATCCTTTTATGCTTCAAAATCTACCTATCCAGTAGGGATCAGTCAGTAAAACTGCACTCCACACTGTCTCCAAACCTCCCAGTCATCACCGGTGTACCACAAGGCTCTATTTCTTAGTCTCCTCCTCTTTAACATTCTTACCAACTTCCTCCACACATCCACACTGTAGGCCTCCTTAGTACAGTATGCAGATGACTCCACACTCAACTACACATCTGACAATGTGGCACACCTACAAAAAATTACTTAGGAAAGAAAGCTTTGACAGCAACTGAAGCATGGCTTAGTAACTCACAACTCATGCTTCTTCTTTCGGTTTTCCCAGTTAGGGGTTGCCACAGCAGATCACCTGTCTGCTCATGATTGACAGTGGAGGTTAACAGTGTTGAGTTGCCAGCCCGGGGCCCAACCTTCCACAGAAGGCACACATGCACTCGCGCCTAGGACCAATTTAGAGTGTCCGATCCACCTACAACATGTCTTTGGGATGTGGGAGGAAACTGGAGCACCCGGAATAAACCCATGCCACCTCAGGGAGGACATACAGACTCCACACAGAAGGCACCCCAGCCATGGATCGAACTGGAGAGCCTCTTGCTCTGAGGTGCCAATGATAACTGCTGCACCACTGTGGCTGCCTAACTCACAACTCATGCTCAACCCTAAAAAAAAAAAAAAAAAAAAAAAAAATACTACTACTTTTCCCCAAATCTCTCTTCCATGAACAAACAAAATATAAAGTCCTCTGCTGATATTACAACCATTGAAGTCACTTCCTTTTGCAAATCATTAGGGATGATAGTGGATGATAATCTTAAATTTTACCTGCATATACAAAATTTTATAAGAAAACTCGTCATAAACTAGGGATGGTTTATACAGCCAAACACTTTCACACTGATGCAACTATAGCGATACTTGCCACTTTATCTCCTACAGACACTTCTTTGTAGTGTTCCCATTCTTACTGACCTTCAGGCATCACAAAACTCAAAACTTGAACAATGCTATAACAAAGTTGTTAAATACCCATTTTAGAACCCAGCACTGTATAACACTAAAAAGCACAAATTAGTTAGGACTACCCCATCAGCTAACATATACACAGATTCTTATCACCCATAAAATTATCCAGAATACATCTGCTTGTCCGTACCTAAATAACATTCTATACAATTATTTCCCAGTCGGACAGTATGATCCAATGACAAAAACTCCTGGAGTTCCACAAACCTGTCATATCTGTTGGGCATTGTCTGTACTCATACAATGTTGCTAAGCCGTGGATCTCCCTATCTCGATCAATCTGGTCAGTACCCTCTAGCCCATCCTTAAAAACCATTCTGAAAGACTTCCTAGTCAAAAGCTGATTCTGTTCTTGCTCAACACCGAATAAAATATATCCCTAAATGTGAACAAATACCTTTTCATACCTTACACCTCCTTACTTTCCCTTCATCACTCGTCTCCTTCTATCAGTTTATCTCCCCTGACTTTCTCTCTAAATATACCATAAGCCTACTTTTCTCTCACTTCATATTGCAATTCCTGTTTGTATTATACTAACATCTTTAATTTCTCTATAAACTGTCTAAAATTTCTCTAACTATTAAATTATTATCATATAACCTGTATCTTTTCTTAACCAATATTTTCATGTTTTGTACAATTTGGTATAATTATTTATACTGTATATGTTTTTAGATCATAGTTTCATAGGTTCATAGTTATTTACTAGGCTAATGACCACAAGGAACCTTTTAAGACTAGCCATGCATCCCAAATCTCTGATAAGTTCTGATATCATCAGTAGGTGTAAGCAGGGGCTTGGGAGATGAACCATTTACAAGCAGGGGCCTAGGAGATGAACAATTAAAGGTTGCCTGTGTCCATTAGAGACATAGGTGCTAAACCAGAGAGGAATTTCTGGTTTCCCATCCAGTTGTTCAAGTTGCACTTGAATTGGGTTAGGGAGGAACTCTGCTTCACATGGATGAGAAGCCTGTTCCATAAATTTATTTATTTTATTTATTTTATTTTATTTTTGTTAACCGGGAAAGTCCGACTGGACACAGGTCCATTTTCAGCGGAGGCCCGGGGAGAAAAGCTCAATGATACAATACAATATTAGATTAAAACAGTACAAAGCAATTCTTAACATTTATAAGTAGTACAGAGGACCATTTACATGGCATGTGATAACTCTAGTAGAATATACAGTCAGTACTCTAGTAGAATATACAATTAGTACAAATATATATAAAATTTTTTTTTTTTTTTTTTTTTTTTTGAATGAGGGATACATACCTGTCTCTCCAGCAGATCCTATCACAGGCAAGGTTTAAGTCTTTAGAATGAGTAATTCTGGTGATGTTTGTTTTGTGGATATGCAGGAGGTCCATCATAGTGGGGTCTGACAATGCCCTGTATGCCGGGCATAGATCTCCCCTCAGAAGCCCATAGGAGACAGAATACATGGATAGGGCGATAGGGCCTTAAGGCGGTCTGCATAGGCCATTTTACTTACTCCCTGTATTCTTTTAGCAAGGAACTTCTATGCACATTCCAGTTGTTGGATATGCCTGGTTAGGTACATACCAAAGTGGGCACTGTACTCAATGAGAGGTCTGCTGAATGCCAAATACATTGGAACAATGACTTCCTTGGACTTAGATGCCATACCTTTGTTTATAAGTTGCGGAACATAGAATGATTTCTTCATTACTGTAGACACGTGATGGTCAAAGGCTAGATTTCTGTCTATGTGTGTCCCTAAGTCTCTGACTACTGGGTCAGTTGTAAGGGGTATGTTGTCAATATGATAGTTAACCAGGAATGGATGACTTCCAGAAGGATGCTATTATAAATTTCTTGGCATTTAGTTTTAGTCCATGGCTCTGACACCAGTTGTTTGTCTGTGTCATCCCTTCCTGAAGAACATTTGTGTTAGTGTGGGATTCAATTACCACTCGTAATTTGCAATCATCATGCAAATTTAAACAGCCAGAAACCATTGACATTAGCCTTGACTTCAGAGAAGTAAATGCCAAAAAGACATGTTTAAAGACTGTAAAGTTATTGTTCTTAAATTGTTGTGTAATAATTTGTGAAGTTTTTCTCCTTGGGCCTCTGCTGAAAATGGGCTTCTACCCAGTCAAATGTCATTAAAAAATAAATAAAAATACTGGTCTGCTGGGACTAATCTGGACACTGAAGTGAACAATAAATGAAATTAGTTAGGAATAAACTTAGTTTGTCAGACTGTGATAAACTGGAATAGTTCCTCAGGGTTTTATCTGCTAAAAGTGACAATACAAGTGAATTATGGCCGCGGCTGTTACTGATGTGCTATTAAGTGGAAGTTTGCTGTGAAAAAGGAAATGTGAGAGAAATGATAAAATTAAAATGACTTGATTGTGGGTGTATGGCTTGGATACCACTGGTAAAGTAATTCTCATAGGAAAAGCAAACTTTAAGAAAAGAGAAAAAGGGCGGAATGTAGTACAATACATATTGACTCTGTTTGTGGTTACAGTACTAAAGTCCTGTTTACAGTATATAGTTATTATATACAGTAATATAATTATATTGCATGATGGTTTTCTACAGTTAAAAGAATGTAAGTAACCCAGAAATATATAAATTGCGGTATAAAGAATGGCTTTGATCCAAAAGTATGCAGATAGTTGTGTAAATAAGGTTTGTGACCCACAATGTGTAGAAGAGTGTTGTTTTCTTTAAACGTTTGATGTTGTGTGTATATGTTACACTAACAACAGATAAGAACCAGATTGGTGAATGAGAATTTGGAGGTAACATAAAAAGAGGGCTGTGACAAGCCCAGGCATAAAGTTGTTTATCATTGGTAAAGGGAAATTAGGGTCCAAATCAACAACTCTAGGAGGGAAAACAAATTGAAGTGTAGAACAATGTTGTAGAAGAAGCTGAAGGTATTTCTGTCAGAAAGAATCCAGAGAGAGCAACCATCAGAGACTATTTCCCGACATTATAAGACTAAATTAAAGATACTGTTTTTCTATTTTAGTTAAAACCACAAAACATTATTTTGTGTGGAAAAAATTGCATTATAATAAACTGTACTATTATAATTACTGGTGGTTTCTGCTACATTGAGTTTCTGTAGTGGTGGATTATGGTAGGCATTTTGGCACTATTCATTACTGATAAAGTCTTGAGGCCTATCACTGCCAATGTGAATGTAATATCCCTCACAATAACAGTGTGTAAGAGAGAATCAGACAAAATCTTGTGGTGTGGTGGGAAATGTTCTTGTTGGTCTGTGCACCTGAATGTATGGATACATGTGCCTGGATGACCACGGTGGGGCAGCTACTACAGACATAGCAACTGTAACCAAAGTGATAGTTATTGTACCCATGTCAATGGCTTCCCCTAAGGTCAGTGCCACCATTAAAATATTTGACCAGTGAGGGGGGAACTCCATGCATATATTACCACCTGCAAATGGTATGCTCCCAGGAGGGATTATATCAAGCTGATTGAGCCAGGACTGTGGAGGGAACTGATTACCAGAACCATGATAAAGTGAAACACCTTTTAATTGCCAGTACTGGCCAGGACCTGCAAATATGTAATGTGATGAGTGTACCACTCCTGTAAACAAATGTAAAATAAAATTAAATAAAAGTACTCGTGTTACCTCAGAGACACAAGTTTAAACATAAACTATAAAGACATAATTGCGTAATTTAAAGTAGATTATTAATTTATAATTATATCCAGAGGGTCAGTAGGATAAGAAAACAGTGATGGAAATGATAGCAGCTGACAAATTCAAAAGGTCTTTAATTACTGCCTTCAGATTTCTCAACTTTCTGTGTTTTGGAGGAATGTTGCTGTTTTCAGGCCTGATTTGCATATCCATATTTTTGTTGGTATGTCCCTATTTTTAGGCTTGATTTATCCCTTCACGCAATTTTTTGAATCCCCCGTATAAATGTGATTTTTGAAGCTGTCTAGTATTCAGAAAACCACACTATATGACAAACATGCTAAAGACAATGCATTTAAAGAAAGAGAACACACATCTTTCAACTCCCTTTTACTGAAGCAAAGATAAATGTCCGTGTGTGGTAGAATTTTATGATACACTTCATTAGTCTACATACTTTACACAGTCTCTATGACAATGTGCTTATATTTCTCCATAATTTTGTCATTCTGTTTTTTTAAACATGTTTTTCTAATTAGTAAGTTCTGTGCTATTTCATATTCAGATTTTTCTGCTAATTAGATGTCCAGATTTTTAGCTGGATGTTTCTGTTTTCAAGAGTCTTTTTGCCTATTTTCATTGTCTGCAAGTTGAGAAGTATGACTGTATTAAGGAAATGGGTGCATTAAACCAACCAAAAATACTCTAAAAGTTTTACTTTGCTAGTAGAATGACTGTTGTACTGTGAAACTACATATACATCTGAGCAGTCTAGACCTGTAGTAAAATGTGTCAAATGTTAGGTTTGTAGGTCAGTGCTAGGATGTTGATCCAGCGTACCCTTAGTGGCAGAGCCATAATACCCCAAATTCTAATTACCCCTTGTCATAACTAATTTATTCCTAGTTTTAACCCTCTTCATTAAGAGCTTGCTGGGCCAGACCTGGAGTATATTTATTATTGCTCATTTGACCATTTGTCCAAGTTATATTTAAAGATGGTCAGGGAGTGACTTTGTTTTCCATTGAATGGAAGCCTATTCCATAAAAGAGGGATTCTCTGGAAAATATATCTATCTTACAAACAGGTGCTATTTATCTTTTGCTAGAAGTTAAGATCACTTAAGTGGGTTTTGAGGGTGTTATTCATTTTGCAGATGTTCAGGAAGTTGCACAGGACTGGATCTTTTGAAGCTTTATAGGCAAGACATTGGTCACTTTTTAAGAGTCTATAGAATACAGAAATGAGAGAAACCACTTTAAGATGTTCTGGGCAGCTCAAGAAAATCATACCATGATTGTCTTAGTGAGAAAGCCCTGCAGTTTCTCAAGCTAGGACATATACTTAGACAGGTGTGTACCAAAGGGGCCATTATACTCTGTATTGAGCCTGATGAGGGAGTAGTAGAGAGGGATAATAACGTCATTAGTTCTGGAAGAAATACTCCTAATTAGTCTAGTAGGGTAAGAGGATTTCTGACAACAGTGGGTACATGGTAATCAAAGGACAGTTTGTTTTCAGTGGAAACACACAAGTCCTTTATGGCAGAGTTAACTTTCAAAGGGACGACACCTGTGTAGTAAGTGCATAGATGCCCATTTTTGCCTGAGGTCACAAATGCATTACATGGCATTTAGTTTTAGGCTATAGTCTAGGCACCAGTTATTGCTGCATATTAGTCCCTCATGAATAATCTGGAATTCTGATGGAGAGTTTTCATCATCTACAAACTTGGTCAGCCACAGATCCGTAATGTCAGCCCTGACATCAAAGAATTAAATACTAAAGAGAAGGGGTCCTAAGACTAATCCCTGGGGGCAACCGCTGGCAATTATTCTTATTGAAAAGAGCATGCCTCTCACTTTAATAAATTGGGTTCTGTCTGTTAGATAGTTCGCTATCCAGTGTGTAACATGTGGGTTTACATTTAGATCTGATGTTAATCTTTATTCATTCCTTACTGATGGGTGTCAGTTCCGTCCTTGGAACTGAGTTGGCCATTATACCAAGCTCGTGCCAGCAAAAAAACTCTCGAGCTAAGCTTTACCCATAGTGCCCCTGTTAACATTAGTTTAGATCTCGTTTGCCACATATTGAATCAAGACATGTCAGGCCAGCTCTGAGCTAAGTCATCAAATTTATTGATTACTTAAAACCTTTTTTGGCTTTCTTCTTCTTTATATTTGCAGGAAAAACAAACAAGAGACTGTTACGTGAAGCTCCTCTTAATAAAAAATAAGTCTGAGGAAGCATCCATCGAGACATGAAAGCGCCTACTTAATTAAATTATTTGCCTGTTCCTGCCTTGTTTGCTCTCTCTTTTTTATTCATTGGATACTTCTTTATATTTGATTAATCCTTACACATTTGTTGGTTACCTATGTGTCCCCCTCTCCTTTTATTCCTTTTTTACCAAGTTTAGTACTCTTCGTACCACTGTTGGTACAGGCCAATTCCCAATACCATTGTTGGTATTCCCCTTTCCCCTTTTTCTTCTCTCTACTAAAAAAAAAAAAAAAGAAAAGAAGACGTTCCCGTCTTCCTTTTCTTCTGTGACTGTGACTTGACTGGCTTAGTTAAAATTGTATTTTGCAATTATGTCTGAAAAAAAGGGAACAACTGGTTTCAAACATTGTGACCAGTGCAATAGGAAAATGCTTAATGTAGACAACCATGTGTCATGTGTATACTGTCTGGGGATGCTACACCTGTCTGTGAAACCTCCTTGTGAGATTTGTAAACGTTTTAGTGTCCGCACTTTGACAGAACGAAAGAACAAACTTATGCTCAAAGGTCTCTTAAAATCTCCCTTTGCTGAGGCTATTTCTGAGTCGGAGGGAAAAAACCCTCAAACCTCCTCCATGGTGCCGACTTTGGTTCCAGGACAACAGCCGGCTTTGGTGCCGTCCTTGGCACCCATGCCCCAAGCACAAAGTACGACACCAATTGTGACTATAGCACTGACTGTGACTTCAGTACTGTCCCCCTTTTGGCACCAAAAATAGTCATTCTAATTCTGGTTACTTTCCCCCTACCTATACATCATGCTGGTCCTTTGACCTTGGTGCTGAAAGGAGAAATACCCCCTCAGATCTGATATTCCCCTTCAATGGATCTGTTTTTGGTCTACAGTACAGCCCATTTCTAGAGCATCCTGACTCACCATCGAGGATGTCCACCTGATTCTCCAAGAGCCTTTCGGAACTGAACATAGTGAGGCTAGTGGATCAGCTCCTAGTAGCCAGAGGAATACCAACCCCTTCCAAATCCTCCCTCCCACCTGGAGCCAAGGAGTTTTCTCCAAGGACCCCACAATATTTTCCTCCTTTGACTTCCCTGGAGGTATCGAAGCCTTTGACACTGACACCAACCCTGGTTCCAGCTTCTTCAGTTCCAGTGGTAGATCTTACCATGGTGCCGGAGTCTACCCTTTGGCCATCGACTTTCTCGGAACCGGGCTATCCTCGGGATCAAGACTGGTCCACCGGCACTGTGTTCCCTAGAGCAGTACCCCTTTTTTTCCACTGCTCCGACTACTATGGTTCCAGTTGCCATGACAGAATAGAATCCTCTTGTGGCTTCTTCCATATCAGTGGGTTCATCAGAGCAGGGTGTGACTCCGGTCCTGAGGTTGTCTTTCCTCAGTTCTGGGCTCTCATCCCTCTTCTGATGGACCTGCTTTCCATGTGATGGCGAGGGCACTTGCCTCTGCAGGCTCCCAGCAGGTCCCTTTGGCACCGGATACCCATATGTCTCTTTCCTCTGAGCCACAGCTGACACAGCCCACTTCTCATGGACACTGGGTATGGGAACTTCAAGACATCCTTCCACAAGGTTTCCACTCTGCAGAGTCCTCCTCAGATGCCCCCATTGAGGAGGTACCTCACAAGAGATTGTGCAAAGGAAGCACGTGAATTCCCCTGAGGAATCCCTCACCGAAGATATAGACTAGAATGAGGGGGGAAAAGTCCCCATGGTCGCCCCCTGAGGATGTCTCCTTTGCAGACATTTTAGAAATCTTGAAGCTGCTGGGAGACTGGAAGTCCATCACCCATTCCTCTGAGGAGTCTGTATTCTTGCAGGCTTTCCGTGTTTGGCCCACTACTTCCTGGGTGACCCCGCCTGCATATGATCTGGTTCAGCTCAACGTGCAGCATGCCTGGAAGAGTCCTGATACCATTGAACCTATCCCCCGGAGACCAATTCTTTCCCCTCCAGAGGGCAATCCACAGTGGTCCAAGGACCTATCAGTAGATGCTATGGTTGTGGCGGCAGCCACTAAGAAAGAGCTCGCTGAGGAGAGTACTGCTGTGTGTCCCCCTAACAGGGAGTCTTCGGCGATGCACAGACAAGAGAAGTGGGCATATTCTTCAGTGACCTTTGCCATTCAGTCCTTGAACAATCTGGCACACTTCACCCAACTTCAGAGAGACCTAATTTCGGAACTCTCAGAAACCCTGACAGGAGCAGTTTCTGATGAGGTACATGATAAAGTTGCCTCACAGCTTGCCACCCCGGAATCTCTCACTAATTTGACCATGCGGTTGATTTCTCACTGTACTGAAGGGTGGCTAGAGCAGCAAGTGCAGGCATTGTCATGAGACATCACATCTGGATGCACCTGTGTGATTTTATGGATCCTTTTAAGCCTTCCTTCCTTAATATCCCCATAGAGGCTTCCTCTCTATTTGGCCCAAAGGTGAAAGACAGTTTAGCCAAGTGTAAAAAGGATGGTAAGACCTTGTCTGCTGTGGACGTACATTTTTCCACTCCCCAATAACCCTACTCTAGGTATCAGAGGAGTGGAAGGATGTGGCCCAGGAAATCCCAAGGTCCTTCTGTGACACACGTCGTGAGATCCCCCCCCCCCCAGGGTAGAAGGGGGAACTCAAATGAAAGATGCCCCTTCAGAGGCAGAGGGCGCATAATCAGGGGTCCACAGATTACTTCTCTGGACAGCCCTATCAGCGTTCCTGAAGAGCGGCCTGATTGCTTACCTCTGGAAGTAGTCGGGGGCCGATTTTCTCTGCAGCACCTTGCGTGGCAAATGATAACTACAGATTTTTGGGTGCAGACGATAATTACCAGAGGTTATCACATCCCTTTCAATTTTTACCCAAGGCCACTAAGGCATATTCCAGATGTTCTATCCAGTCAAAGGGAGTCAGCAGCTTAGGAAATATAAAAGCTGCTTCTAAAAAGAATCATCCAAACAGTCCCACCAGACTAGATAGAATTCGGATTTTACTCAAGTTTCTTTTTAGTGCCAAAGAAGATAGGGGACTGGAGGCCAGTTTTGGACCTCAGCATCCTAAACAAATTTGTGAAGCAAACAGGATTCCGGATGATCACAGTTCAGTATATACTACCCTTTCTGGGGAAAGACGATTGGATGTGTTTGATAGATTTTTCAGGATGCATATTACTACATAAAAATGGACAATTGCTCATAGGTTCATAGGTTCATAGGTAGGTACTAGGCTGTTGGCTCTAGGACTTATATAAGCCTAGCCAAATGGTACCCTGGCTTTCACCACCCAAGAAAATTATTTTCCTGTGCACCTGTCAAGCAGAGCCGCAGAAGTGATCCCCGGGGTGACTTTCCTATCTCCCATCCAATCATCAAGATATTTCTTGAAAAGTGCTAATGAGGAGCTTTGTTTGATATAGATAGGTAGTTTGTTCCAGAGTATGGGAAGTCTCTGGGACAGGAATCTATCCATCCAGCATGTTTTGTTTATTGTGGTGACAAGGTTTAGGTCCCTAGAGCATGTAGCTCAGAGGGATTGGGATTTCTTTAAGTGGAGCATGTCCAACAGCTCCTGGTTTGACATAGCTTTGTATGTTAGGCAGAGATCACCTCTGAGTAGGCGATATGCGATGGAGTAAAGCTGGAGTTTTTTGAGATGGTCTGTGTAGGGCATCTGTTTGAGGTCAGTAATCCTCTTTGTGAGGTATTTCTGTGGCCTTTCCAGTTGTTGTAGATGTCTTGTGAGGTACATACCAAAAGGGGCGTTGTACTCTATAATGGGTCTAATGAGTGATGAATAGAGGGGAACACTGACCTCTTTTTTCCTGGATGAGAAACCTTTTGTGATGAGGTGTGCTACGTAGAAGGATTTCCTGACTACTGTGGCAATGTGATTATCAAAGGAGAGACTACTGTCCACCTGTGTCCCAAAGTCTCTTATCACACTTTCGGTGTTAAGTAGACTACCGCCTATGTGGTAGTTCATGGGTACAGAGTTTTTATCAAAAGGGATGACAATGCACTTTTTAGCATTGAGCTAGAGACCATGGCTTTGACACCAGGCATCTGTCGCAGTGAGGCTCCAGAAGATTCCTCCACTTCCTGCTGGAAGCCAATCACTACCAATTCCGAGTGCTGCCCTTTGGTCTCTCTGCGGCCCCCAGAGTGTTCACCAAATGCATGGCAGTGGTAATAGCTCACTTGAGACTGCAAAGATTCCAGGTGTTTCCATATTTAGACAATTGGCTCCTTACCACCCCAACCAAGCATCTACTGGTCTCAGCTATACATTGCACCCTACAACTTATGAAACACTTGGGGATAACAGTAAACAAAGCAGAATGCAACTTAATCCCTTCTCAAAGACTGGAGTTCATAGTGGCAAATTGTGATACTCAGTCTTGCTTAGTCTTCCTCCAATTACACGGGCTACAGAGACTCAGGTCTCAATTACGGATCATACTGTGTCAAGACAAAACTTCAGCACGAGCAGTCCTCCAACTACTAAGGTCAATAGCAGCATCAATAACAATGGTTCCTCTGGTAAGACTGCACATGAGACTTCTACAGTGGCTTTTGCTAAAGCAATGGTCTCTCTCCCATTTTTAATTTCTCCAAGTCTTTTGTGTTTCTAATACCATGATGGGAATGAACCCAATTCCTAAGTCAAAGTACGATTAAAGTTCATGAAATTAATATTGTTTCACTCTTTGATGTCAGCCAAAAGTGCTCTTCGCAGCACCCATAATGTGCCCAGTAATGACATCTTCTGCAATTTGTATGGTGTTACATGAATTGGTAACATATCTAAATACGACTGTAAATTCTTTTTTATAAGACCCGTTGCTCCAACTACTATTGGAACTGTCTGGGTATCTTTCTTCCACATGGCTCTCATTTTTGCATGCAGATCCAGGTATTTTATGACTTTGTGTCTCTCTATATGCAAGACAGTGTAGTCACTAGGTGTGGTGATTTCAATGATACTTTTGTCTTCTTTTCTTGGACCATTATATATGGTTTTCTAGCATCTATCTTTTGAACTGTTGATATTGGGTGAGCCCATGTGATATAAACTTCATCATTTTCTATGATTCTTTGTGGCTCATGTTTCCATTGTTTTTCAGCAACTTCGATACCATAATGTTTGCACAATCTCCAGTGTAACAGTCTCGCCACATTATTATACTTTTCAGTATACAGTCCCTCTGCCATTAGTGCATCACAATCAGCAATAAGGTGTGTGACTTTTCCAATTTGGTTTTACAAAACCTACATATGTCTGTTTCTCCCACATGTTCAATGGACTTTGTAAACCAGCGTGTATATAGCCCACTGTCTTGGGCTGCCAATATTAACCTTTCATTTCTTGGTTTGAATTCACCTCTCCTTAACATTCCTGTGTTTGTTCTTGATCAACATGAGGCTCTTCCAGAAGCTTTCTATACTTACAACTATATTTATGTTTTTTCCACATTTCTTGCCTTCTCATCTGGTCCTTCACCTTATATTCTTTCTTTTGTTTTGTTTTTTTGGCACATTTAGTTGCTGCCTGGTTTTTATCCACTTCTGGTTTGATTTCCATTCCTGCTTGACGTTGATATGCTTCTGCTAAATTAAGCAGAGACGTCATCTTAGATTTATTCTCCTCATGTTTCAAAACTTTCACTACATTTGGATCTTGTGAAGTCAGTAGATATGTGTGAAGTCCCACAATTTCAGATCTATACATTTAATCAATTTCAAGGATACCCATCCCTCTTCAGAACCGGGAATATATAATCTTGGTATGCACTGATTTTTATAAATCATTTGGTGAGCATGAAGCATCCTTCTTGTTTTAATATCCAATCTATCCAACACTGTTTTGGGCCAGTCAAGTACTCCAAAACTATAAGTTAGGACTGGAATAGCAAATTGATTTATAGCTTGGATCTTATTCCTAGATGTCAGTGCTGTTCTCAGGATTAATTTAAGTCTTCTAAAGTACTCCTTACTGAGTTTAATTTGCATTTGTTCATGTTTTTTTGCTGATCCTTCATCAATTCATAAGTATTTATACACTCCCTCTTGCTCAAGTTCTTTTATATCACATTCTTGTCCCAAACAGATGTTTTCATTGTGCTGCAGTTTTCGTTTTTTAAAGGTTGCTTTTGTGCATTTATCAAGACCAAATGACTTTCCAATATCATCTGAAAAAGTTTTGACAACCTGCAGCTGTGCTTTCAATTCTTCATCTGATGAGCAATACAGTTTTAAATCATCAACAAAGAGAAGATGAGAAGTCATTAGCCTTTGTTGTTTTCTAGGAGCCAAATTGTAGCCACGACCTAAGCTGTTAAGTAAACAGCTTAAGGAATTAATGGCAAGGCAGAATAGCAACAGTGACAGAGAGTCATTGTGGAAAATCCCCCTTTGAATTTTTATCACTGGGATAATAATCTGTCCTTTATCATGGCTTAATTGCAAAGTGCTCTGCCATTCTTTCATGGTTACTGTAATGTAATCAATCAGTGTAGGGTCTATCTTATACATTTTTAAGCACTCTTTTATTCATGAATGCGGGATACTATCAAATGCTTTTTTTTATAGTCAATCCATGCCATACTTAGATTCTTCCCCTTTTTACAGTTCTTCACTATAGCTTTATTTAACAACAAATGATCCTTTGTTCCATATGACTTTCTTTTATTGCCCTTTTGTTCTACTGCCACAATTGAATTTTCCTCTAAATGACTATAAACTCTTGTCGGTATCAATTCCCGTGTATAGTTTATACATCATTGGAAGTCAAGTTATTGGTCTATAATTTTTAGGGTAGCTTGCAGGTTCACTCTTAAGTAAGAGCATTGTTTTTTCCTGTTGTTAACCAGTGCAGTGTCTTGTTCGGGGTGCGCATATAAATATTTCTTACTCATGGCTAATTCCTCGTGCAAAGATGTTAATACTTTCAACCAAAAGTTAGGTACTGCGTCTGGGCCTGCGGTTTTCCAATTAGAGGCTTTTCTTAACTTTGTTTCAATCTCTCTGGCTGTTACTTCATCCCATTTCATATCCTGTATCGTTAAACTTCTTATTCTTTCTTTTACTTCTATCCATTTAACATCTTTTTTTATGTTCCACAGGAGCTTCATAGATACTTCTGCAAAATCGTCTTTACCTTTTTTAATTTCTCCAAATCTTTTGGGTTTCTAATACCATGACAGGAATGGACCCCATTCCTAAGTCAGAGTACGATTAAAGTTCATGAAATTAGTATTGTTTCACTCTGTAATGTTAGACAGAAGTGCTCTTTGCAGCACCCGCAATGTACCCAGTAAGGACTCCTTCTGTAAATTCATACGGAGTTGCGTGTATTGGTAGCTTATTTAAATATGATGGTAGACTCTTTTTTTATAAGACCCGTTGCTCCTACTACAATTGGAACTATCTTGTTATCCTTCTTCCACATTACTGTCATTTCTGCTTGCAGATCCTGATATTTTATAACCATGTGTCTCTGTACGCAGGACACTGTAGTCACTGGGTGCGGCGATTTCAATGATCAATGCTGTTCTTGTCTTCTTTTCTTGGACCACTATATCTGGTTTTCTAGCATCTGTCTTTTGAACTGTTGATAATGGATGATCCCATGTGATGAAGACTTGATCATTTTCTATGATGCTTTGTGGCTCATGTTTCCAGTGCTTCTCAGCCACTTTAAAACTATAATGTTTGCACAATCCCCAGTGCAACAGTCTCACAACACTATTGTGCCTTTCAGTGTACAGGCCCTCTGCCATTAGTATGTCACAACCAGCAACTAGGTGTGCGACTGTTTCTAGTTTGGTTTTACAAAACCTGCATTTATCTGTTTCTCCCAGATGTTCAATGGACTTTGTAAACCAGCGTGTACGTAGACCACTGTCTTGGGCTGCCAATATTAACCTTTCATCTCTTGGTTTATATTCACCTCTCCTTAACCATTCCTGCATTTGTTCCTGATCAACATGAGGTTCTTCCAATAGTTTTCTATACTTGCCACTATATTTATGATTTTCCACATTTCTTTCCTTTTCATCTGGTCCTTCACCTTATATTCTTTCTTTTATTTTTTGGCACATTCAGTTGCTGTCTGGCTTTTATCTTCTTCTGGTTTGATTTCCATTCCTGCTTGATGGCGATATGCTTCTCCTAGGTTAAGCGTAGAAGTCATCTTAGATTTATTCTCCTCATGTTTCAGACCTTTCACTACATTTGGATCTCTTGAGGTAAGCAGATAGGTGTGAAGTCCTATGATTGCAGATCTGTATATGTAATCAATTTTAAGGTGGCCCATGGTCCCCTTTGACTCTTCCTATGTCCTTTCAAATCAGGATAACAAATCGGTGCAAACAAGATATGATTTTGTGGATGGAGCCAGAAGAGCACAAGTGGAGTCATTCTTTCTCCCCCTCTCAGCCCAAAGCCATAGTGATCACGGATGCCTCCCTGATCGGGTTGGGAGGGCATTTCCAGGGGAAGACAGTTCAAGGCACTTGGTCAGCCATGGAGGCCAATCTGGCATATCATTGTTCTAGAACTGAGAGCAGTGTTTCTAGCGTTGCAAGCATTTCAACCTGTTTCCCTTCAGGAACAATTGCCATCTAGTCCGACAACATGTCAGTAGTCTGGTACATCAACAAACAAGGGGGGACCAAGTCCTACCCATTGTGTCGAGAGGCCATGAGAATTTGGCAATGGGCGATAGCTTCCAACCATTTTCTGATAGCAGTGCACATTCCCGGGGATTCCAGCATTATTGCAGACAAGTTGAGCAGATGCATTTTCTTGCCTCATGGGTGGTCCCTCATTCCTGCCATAACGACACAGATCTTCAGTTGCTGGGGCCAGCCTTGCTGCTACCTATTCGCATCCCCTGCAAATCACAAATGCAGCAGCTACTTTGCCCTAATTCTCCTGCAGGGGGAGTCCTCGAGGAAAGTTCTGGTACACGATTGGCCCATGGGACTTTTTTATTCTTACCCCCCCTTCCACTGATCCCACAATCCGTGATCCTCATTGCACCCTACTGGCCACAACAAATTTGGTTTTCCTTCCTTTGGCCTCATCTAGTACATCAACTATGGATTCTGGATCCAACTCCGGAACTGCTGTTGCACCCACAAGGGTTGATACATCCAAATATATCGCGTCTCAAGCTGACAGCTTGGTTTCTTCACTTCCAGTAATTGCCAGGCAAAGCAGTCTATCCTCCCCTGTCTGCCATATTCTTCTAGCTTTCCGTAAACCTTCCACCAGGAAACTTTATCTCAGCAAGTGGAAAATATTCATAATCTGATCTTGGGAAAAGGGAAAAAACCCTTTTCGGCACCACTTTCCATAGTCCTAGATTACATTTCTAATCTCCTTCATTCAGGAGCTGCAGCTTTCTCTATTCGAGTACACTTGGCAGCAATCTACAGCTTCCACAATGGTTTCAAAGACTTTACCTTGATTTCACACCGTCTCTGTAAAACCTTTTTGAAGGGAGTTACACACATCAGACCCACCTTCAACCAGCCAATTGAGCCCTGGAATTTGATGCTAGTTCTATAAGCCTTGACTCACCCTCCCTTTGAACCTGCGGCTATTTGTGACTTAAAATTTTTATCTTGGAAAACCTTATTCTTGGTGGCCATTACTTCAGCAAGACAAATTTGTGAATTAAAAGCCTTGTGCATAAAACATCCTTACATAGTGTTCCATAAGGACAGAGTATCAGTCTGAACTAATCCCTCCTTTTTACCCAAGGTGATTTCTGACTTGACTATTAATCAAATGATTGACCTAGCAGTCTTCTTTCCAAATTTTTCTAACAAAGGAGAATATTCATTACATTTGCTAGACGTGCATAGACAATTGCATTTTTATCTTGACAGATCTAAATCATCATGAAAATCCGATCAATTATTTGTATCATTCTCAGGACCAACATTGGGAAAATCTGTTTCCAAAGTTACTTTATCTAAATGTTTGAGAGATTGCATTTGTTTTATTTATCAGTGGAACGAGGCTTCTCTACCATCAAAGGTCAATGCACATTCCACGAGATCAGTTGCAATGTCTGTTGCCTTCCATGCAAGGGCTTCCATGGATGACATTTGTGCAGCAGCATCATGGGCCACTCCTCATACCTTCATCATGCATTACAAATTGGATATGGTCTCCAGGGTAAGAGCCTCCTTTGGTTCAATGGTACTCAGGAATATTCTTCCATAGGGCCTTCCGGGAAACAAAGGAGCTGGGACTCTGTCCCATCAGTAAGGAATGAATGAAGATTAACAAAATCAGATAAAGAAGTTATGTTCTTACCATAATGTTCTATCTGTGTTGTTGACCTTCATTCATTCATTACAACCCACCCGCCATTCCCCTCCAAAAGACTCTTGGAGGTTCGGATATGGTCCTAGGCAATGATAAGGAAGTTGCTCATATAAAGCCTCTGCCTTCTCTCTACCTTTCTGTCTCCTTACGGGCAAACTTGATCTGAGGTAGTGTTGAGAGGGGCACTATGGGTAAAGCTTAGCTCGAGAATTTTTTTGGCTGGTGCGAGCATGGCATAATGGCCGACTTGGTTCTGAGGACAGAATCGACACCCATCAGTAATGAATGAATAAAGATCAACAACACAGATGGAACATTATGGTAAGAACATAACTTCTTTTTTGATTAGTTTGTCGATAATTCCAGAATGTGGGATGGTAGAACATTATGGTAAGAACATAACTTCTTTTTTGATTAGTTTGTCGATAATTCCAGAATGTGGGATGGTATTATAGGCACTGGTCAGCTCTAAGTAAGCAATGTGAACCAATTTGCCCATGTCTAATGCATGACTGACATGTTCAAAGAAGCCTACCAGGTTCAGGAGGTAAGACCTGCTTTTAACAAGCGCAAACTGACTTGGGTCCAGGGCTTGTACACTGCCAATGTCTTTGTTAATAAGTTCCATAAAGATGCTTTCTGTTGGTTTGCAGATAAGGCTACTAAGGCTTATAGGTTTAGAGTTTCCTGGATCAGTAATGGATCCTGCCTTGTTGAGCAGAATGACTACTGCAAGTTCTCCATTCCTGTGACAGGAATCCAGCCAGTGTCTGGTGGTAACAAGAAGACAGCCAGACATGTTATTAGAACCCATGGAGCAAGTGTTTTTGGCCTTGGAGAGAACATTCAAGACCTGCTCACAGGTATCAGAAGGGGTGGTGTAAGTATGCTAATAGGCTGGAGAAACTTAGGGAAAGATAGGCAGTTATGAGCTGAATTTGTCTACTATTATGTTGGCAGTGTCATCAGGGGAGATGAATAAGCGTTGTTGTTATGTATTAGCTCTGAGCTCTGCTGGGCTTTACCTCAAAAGTTTCTGACAGTTGAGCAAGGCTTTGTGGTTGTCCTTAGCAGAAGTAGCAGTTCTCAATTTTCAGTTTGGAGGATTTAATTTTGTTTCTGAGTTCTTTTTTGATCTTTTTCAGTTCATCTCTACATGATGAGTTTTAAATTAGTTTTTAATAGCTATGAGTTACTTCCTCTTATTGAACAGTTTGTTTATATGCAAGACTTGGAGAGGTGTGGGAAAGCCCTTTACTGTGAGTAACAAGATTTTTAACAAAAAAGAAAGAGAAAACAAGATTTTATTTAACTTCTGCTTAAATATTTTAAGTTGCACTTAGAGTGACCTGTTTATTGATGCTTTTTTGTACTTTTCTTCTTTTTTCCATGTTCTAGCCTAAAACGTTATATGTGTGCATTTTTAATTTGTTCTGGGATTTTAGCCTTAGAGCTTCATTTGCAGTTGTGGGAAGATTGTCTGTATAGATTTTACTGCACTTCTAAGTAGAAGTACTTGTAAAAGCTACCTGTTTGTATTTTAAATCCCATCTGGAGCCTTAAGTAGGCTCATTCACAGTTGTGACAGAATTATGAACTGTCAGATTTGAGCCTCATTTAGTAATTTATTACTGCATCTTTCCATAAACAGTGTAACTGGTAAATTTCTGAGTAATCAGCTACCTTAGTCTGTGGTAGAATTACAGTAGTGAGAGAACTGGAAATTCTGCTACAAAACGTGTGCTTCAGTGCTTTTACAGTTGTTTATAATCCAGTTTTACTACCTTAGTATTGTATTCTGACTATTATTTTCCTGCTTAAAGTTGCATTCCAGTGCTGTTCCCCCTGCTCTTTGATTCTGCCCCAAGACATAAAACCTAGGTTCCTGAAATTTTAAAACAAATGATTTTCTGAAATTCTAACCTACCTAAGGTTAACTGCATCTCTATCCCTAATGGTAATCTGATTTCCACAGTCCCTCACTCCCCCCTTCATTGCTGTTGTCTGTTGGTTAAGTTATTTACATACTCTTCCCCCCATTGTTTTCCATAGTTCCACAATACTGAGTGCCTACGCAGCAAACCAGTATTGCTCTTCAGTAAATCCCCTTAACTGCATATTGTCTGCTGCTCCTTTTCTCAGAGCACCCAACTGCTTGGTACCCTTGCCACAGTCTGAGAAGGTTTTGAATTAATACTGCTCCATTCTTGGCAGATAAGAGATTTATTTTATTATGTTGCACTTCACTTAACTGTTTTAGAGAGCTTCTGTTTTATTCTCGACTTATTTGTTGATTTTGTACTTTAAAAACAATTTAAATCATTTTCAGGATCCCTAATATGTGAAACTGCCTTGTCCAGATAGTTTGTTTAAGTTGTTTTTGTGGTAGCATTACATTCTCAAGCAATCCGTTTGTTTTTACATTAAGAGAACTGGAATAGTCCATCTAGTGGCAGTAGGTGGTGGACTTTTCTGTCTGAGTTGGAAAACACATACGAAAACTGTAAGCCAGGCACATAGTTGTTTGTTGTTGAACTGAATGTGAGAGTCCTTTTCCTGAGTTTTTACATTAGGAAATCCAGGATCATCCATCTTGTAGCAGATGGTGTTTGCCTGACCTCTTAGTTGGGAAGCACTCCAGGAGAGGTCAGAATGTAGTTTATTGGCCAGATGGCATAGGAGTTAGTTTTCAGCTTTTTCTGTTTGCTATAATTTATCCACGTTTGTACAACTGTGTGCTCATTTCCACAGAGTTCAGAAATGCTTAGCAACCTCGCCTGAAAGTTTAAAGTATTTGTGCTGCATCCAGAGCCATTCAGGTTGACAAGCTACTTTACTTGATTTATTGCACTTACTATTAATTGTGATTGCTACTATTTGACTGGAGTTTTAAACCATTTAGTTAATTTCATGACAGAAAAATTCCTCCTTTTCTCTGTCTGTTGGTCTTTTCACTTGTTTGGTTTCTAAATTACCTTGCAGAAGGACAGTCTAGCCAGAAACGTATTTGTTTGTTGTTTAAGTGCACTTCAGAGTCCTTTTTCCTGTGCATTTACATTTGGAGGTCCAGGATCATCCATCTTGTGGCAGAAGGTGTTTGCATGGTCTCTTGTTAGTTGGGAGGCACTCCAGGCGAGCTCAAAGTGTAGTTGTTTATTGACCAGAAGGCAGAGAAGTTTTTTAGCTTTTTTCTGTTTGCTATAAATTAGGTGCATTTGTGTGGAGCTGTTCACTATGCTGCAGTGGCTGGCAGGGCCTTGCACAGAAGCAAACACTTAAAACAGTAAAATTTACATATGAAACTAGTATTAGGACTGTAACCTGTAACATGGTGAAACATTACACTGCAACAAATATTCCTCTAGGTTGGTTAAACAGGATGATGCCTTGGAGTTCATGCTCATGCAAGTCACCATAGATAAAGTGCTTTCTCTTAAGCTAACTATAGGTCACCATCTATTCCCCAAGAATACTGTAACTTGTACCTATACCTTCTGGAGACACTCACCATCCAATCAAATACCTTATTCATGGTGACTTTAACTAACCCTCTATAGACTTCAAACTCGATGGCACAACATTTTCTGGACTTTATTAATGCAAATACCCTGAACCAGATAGTGTGCACTCCAGCAAGAAGTTCAAACCTACTTGACCTAGAACTCAGCAACAAGGGGGAGTGCTACTTCCCTCCATGTGACATCCTCATTGGTGCGGTTAGATTGCAAAGTGGTCTCCTCTGAAATAAAAATTAACTTGGATAACCCAACTAAATCTGTAGCAGTTAGCAACTGTTCTGTAGCAAATTACATCCTACTAACCGATAGCTTGTCAAAACTTAGTGCATTTCAAACCTCAAGATCAACACAACCTATGAAAAATTGTTCACAGAAACCCTGTACAAACATGTGCATGACTGCTTACAGGCTGCTGTACCTACCAGACGTAAGCCCATAACAAACACCAAAAGCAAACCACAGTGGTTGAATCCCAACTTTAACAGGGTTATAAAACAAAAGGAAAAAGTCATGGTCAGAATCAGAAAGAGCTATTCTCATAAAAACAAAACCTTACTGATTAAACTAAACAATAAACTAAGAGGGCTAATTAAGTTCAACAAGGCCAACTACAAGGGCAAGCTAGCCTCTCAGGCTAAGGACAGTCGCAAGGCCTTCTTTAGCTATGTCTGAAATATTAAAGGTAACACACAGCCCTGTGCTGAATTGATGGTAAATGGCACCACTCTTCACTGAGCAGACAGATATAGCAAATCTGATGGCTGACAAATTCAGCTCAAACTTCATCCCCCACTCCCCCCTTGCTACCCCCTGTGAAATCACTTTTAGCAATACCCCCCAACTGTCAACAGGGAGCAGGTCTTGGCAGTGTTTACCAAGGCCAGAAACACTACCTCAGTGGACCCCAACAATATTCTGGATTGCTTCCTAAATAGCTCAGAAAATGGCCTTTCAGCACCACTTGAGGCACTTTTCAGCTACAGCCTCAAAACAGGTTACGTTCTAAGTGAATTTTGGACTGCAACAGTCCTCCCTCTTTACAAACATGGTCCATCATTTGACCCCTGAAACTGTAGACCTATCAGTATAACAAGTCTAATATGCAAAGCCAAGGGATGAATTATCATGAAAGTGATCATCAAGAGAATTAGCAAACCAGAGGCACTGGACCCTTCCAAGTTTCACTTTGTCAAGGGAAGGTCTTGCCTACTTAACCTGGTAGTCTTCTTCAAGAAGGTCACCAAGACAATGGATGAGGGGAACCATTTGCCTTGACCTGCTAAAGCAAAACAAACTGCACTAGAAACACTAGCTTCAAAGATTTAAACTTTTCATGCCAAGTAGATAGAACATGCTGGTGAGACTGATATGTGTCTCATAGGATCCCCACACTATGGAATAGGCTCCCCATCCATGTAAAGCAGAGTTTTTTCCTGATCCTATTCAAATGACACCTTGAGCATTGTTAGGGAAATAATAAATTCACCCCTGGTCTGGCTGTTGTTTTACTAATGAACAGAGACAGATGGTAAGTAAAATGTTACATAACTTACATACCCCCCAACAAAGTCCTTAGCCACCTCCAGACTAATATACTCCTCTTAATATACAACTTGGTTGGAGGATTGCACAGCTAGGCTTCTAAAGGCCCTGGTGTATGTTAGCCTAGTATATACCTATGAAGCTATATCAGGTTTCTATCATAGAGGTGTATTCATGAATTTCTAATTGTATTTATCTCTTATGTGGACAGATGCCTCACAGCATGTTTTGAGGCAGGCATTTAAATTATTCACAAATGTTGCAGCTTGTGAGATTTGGTCATCAAGGTGAGGAGAGGGCTTAAGTTTCATAAGGTCATATGATAGCTGGATCAGGTTTGACTTAATAGTAGTCTCTAAAGGCATAAGGGTTTTGTGATAACTTAGATTTTACCCTCATAGTGAATGTTACCATACCCTGGTCAGATTTTACCAGTGATGTAATAAGTGTAGATATTGAGCATAGTGTGGCAATATTGGTGAGAACCAGGTCTAATATTTTTGAACTCTTAGTTGAGACTGGAACCTGTTGAGCTAGACAGCTAAAATTAATGAAGTCCAGGAATGTTTGTGGATATTTATTTGAGGTGGTATACATTTCCCGGTTAATGGAGGGAGAGTTGAAGTCATCCAAGAGAATATGATTAGGCTTGATAGTTGGCTATGATATGGTTCATAGTTTCATTTGCTGAGAAAAGGATACAGAGAAGTTCAAGGTCATTCTCTTAGCTTAAGAGTCTGGAGGTGAGATGCCTTTTCAGGAGTATAGACACTCCCTCTCTGATGACACCATCAATTTCCTTGCTGGGTATGAAAGAGTAGTGGAAACTGAAACCTTACCTGGGGGGGGGGGGGGGTTTACTGCTGTTCAGCAACTATGCAGATGTCTATATTTTAAATAATTAAGCATACCTTTAGGGAGTTCAACTTCCTTTTTTGGCTACTAGCATTAAGCAGTGTTACATTTACATTTTTGATTTTAATTAGGTATGTAGATTGACTTTGCATAACAAAGGAACTACAGAGAAGGAAAAGGTCCTGCCCAATATATGAAGTCATGAGGTGTTGGCCATCTCTAACAAAGCAGACAGGGTTGTCTATCATCTTAGTCATGAGGTGTTGGCCATCTCTAACAAAGCAGACAGGGTTGTCTATCATCTTAGTCATGAGGTGTTGGCCATCTCTAACAAAGCAGACAGGGTTGTCTATCATCCTTTTCCATGCTGATATATATATATATATATATATATATATATATATATATATATATATAATAACTGAAGTCTGTTATCTTTTGTTTGAATTGTGGCATCATTCTTGGTGATGGAAGGACACTTCTCACTATCACTTTCATACCTATTTCAAATGCATATTCTGAGATCTCATTATGTCCATCTATATATTAATCAAGGAAGTTATTCATTCACTCCCACATGCACAATGACCATGCCTTACGTGTAGTTAGGATAAAAAGACTTGAGGGTCCTATTGAGACTACAGATCCTGGCAGTTGAGAGACAGCTAACCATCACTCTGTCTTTGCCTTAGCCTGTTGAGTGGTACGCCTGTGTATCTGACTATGGAATCACTTATGATTAACATTTTACCAAATATATTTTATTGGCCTTGCTGCCTTAAGCCTGAGAGTGGAGTGACTCCTTTCTTTAGAGATGTTTTAAGTGGTGTCTAAATATATTGTGTCTGTTACTGTGATGCTAATTGTCCTGCATACCAAATCTTCATATAGGCAGGGAGTTTAAGTACCTCAGTGTAAAAGGCTTATTTGTTTGTCTAGGTCATGGTGGGCATAGTTTTGTGAAACAGATGGCAGAACTGACAACATGTTGGTTAGTGTCTGCATTCTTTGAAGAGAGGTTAGCCTCCAGTGTTAGTAGATACTTGCACCTCAAACATATGGAATCATTTATAGAAAGAATTAAATGATTGACAGTAAGCATGAGGTAGTTCTTAAATTACCTCAAAGTTCCTATTGCTATTAGGCTGGCTGGCAACAAATGGTGAGGTAAACTGTGACTTCATGATATTTACTGTCTGGCGAAAAAGGGTACTAATGTGACTAATAAATGCTAATGAAATGAACTTGTAGGAAGGGTTTGATTACTGGAAGACTGAGGTGAGCAGATTTTAAAAGAAATATAAAAAAGAGTAAACCTTTGTAAAGCCGTGTGCACAAACCAAGCAGGAAGATAAGAAGCGTAACTTGAGCTTTAGCAGCATAAGGGGAAGAACCTCCTACTCTTGACTTATCTTCTGGAGCTTTTCTCCTGAGATTTCATAAAATATGTAACTCCTAGCTGAACATTCCTAGGTAATGTAATCGGCCAATTAATCCATCAAGCATTCAATAAATCTTGCACAGTGTAGAATAATTCCTTCCTTATTACAAACACTAATAAAAATGAAGGTTATATTTTAACTAATATTTGTTTAGCAAATTTTAATAAATAGTTTTTCGTGCAAATCAAAACAACCCAATGTTATACAAGTAGTATAAGGTACTATCCACAAATATAAGTAATTAACTCATATAATTCCCCAGTATACACTTTGAAACAGATAAACAGTATTCTCACATGTACATATTTGCAATTTCATTTCTTCTAGCAATGGTTACAATTAAAATGTTTTATTCTTAATGTATCATGCACATTCATATAGACTACTGTACATCTGACAGTGTTTAGATAATCTTCTAGGAAGTGTAATAGCATTTAATAATTTATCAGAAAACATAGTCCTTTCTTTAAATGACAAGATTTATATCTGAGGCTACCTCTGTGTAAAACAGTATTTTATTAAACTAGGTAAAGTCTGAGTCATGGTATCTGTTTATACATGGAAGTTAAAAATACTATCTTCCCTCTTGTCTCTTATACGTGGAAGTTAAAAACATTATCTTTCCTCTTGTCTCTATCTCATTTAATCTTCTAGCAGATACTTTGCAACTTTATCTGCTCTTAGATTCAAAAATATAAATTATTACCTTCTGTACATTCTACTACTTTCTATTAATGTGACAGCTTTTCAGAGATGCTGACTTTTTGTTTATAATATACTCCTATTTTTGACATTATGCTCATTTCTATATCTTTATTTATCAGTCCTTTATTAACCAGTACATAGAAAGTATACTTATAAATGTATTCTGCAAGTATGAAATGAAAGTTAAAATTCTGATATGGGATGTACTTCAAAAACAACTTGAAATACAAAACGATAAAGTCTATTGAAAGGCACATCAGATGTGGAGAGGCTTATGGAAAATAAAGGGATGAGAACAATAGCATATCGGGTCTATATTAGAACACCGAACGTTCAAAATTTCGGGTGTTCTAATATCGAACCCTAGGAATCGAAAATTTAAAACATGAAACATACAGAACAGCGAATTCTTTCCTAGGGAAAAAATTTGCTGTTCCAAATCACATACACACAACACAAGCACACCAAACAAACAGCAATCCACACACATACACCTAAACTCTTACACCTAACCCTACACTAAACTATACATACACCACTAACTATCCACTTACCTTAACCCAAACCCTAACCCTAAGGTCTGTCACTATCGCACAGTCACTTCACCCACGCCCTAACCCTCGCGTCCATGCAATCACGCACTTACCTGACCCGCACCCTAACCCTAACTCTCCTAACCCGCCCTAACCCTCACTTCCACACAATCGCACACTTAACCTGAACCTGACCTGTAACTTTCCACCACAGCGCTGAAAATACCAAAGCAACAGAAATGGTCAACCAAATTCTTTCCCCGAGGAAAACATTTGGTTTTCTGTTTCTTCGATATTTTCAGTGTACGCTGAAAACGGGTCTATATTAGAACACTCTAAATTTTGAACTTTCGTTGTTCTAATATAGACCCTAGCATATCAAGGATAGGGCAAAGGTGGTGCAGTTGAGAGATATTTTCTGTTTAGAAATTCTGGTAAAGGAAGGTACTTGAGTTCAGCATTTTTTTTTTGGCTGTTCACTTGAAGAGCTGGGGGCAGTGGATTGGCTGTCATACTGTAGGTAGCCAATCACACAATAAGTCAAACACTTATTTATTTTGCTATTTAGTTGAGAGCGGAGGCATTGATTTGGTGGTGTGTGATTGGTAGAGCCAAAGACTTTTTCTTTCACTTCAGGGGTTGGGGGATGTATTTGGTGGGGCATGATTGGCAGATGTACTCTAGGAGCCAAACAGCTTTCTACAGTAATCCACACAAAAATATTTTTTTTGCTTTTCATTGGAAGAGCTGGGGGATGGGTGCATGGATTGGAGGGTTTATAGTATAATGTCGAATGGTTACAATATCGACAGTGCCATTCAAATGACTTGGTTCCCGCTAATTATATATACCAACTCCAAGATCACACTACAGTGAGGAAAGGGCAAAATTCCTGATCCCACAAACCAGGACTCCGTTCAACATTATAATATAGACCCAGATTGTAGGCTGTACTGTGGAAAGCTAATTGGCTTTCTGTAGAAAGAAAAATTCCTTTATATTTATTTATTTATTCGTTTAGTTATTTGACTGTTAAAGCAGAAGAAAAAAACACTGATAAAACCACGAAATGGCTGGTTGCTCAAGGAATGGCACAGTACCAGGAATGATGATTAACAGCTTTATTGATGATCCTCTCCACAAAAACAATGCTGTACTGAGTAACAGAACACAATACACATACGGTTGAGCGCTTTCATCTGCAAAGCAGATTTCATCAGAACAAAGAAACTCCCAAAAAGAGTTCTTAAATATCCAATTTGGCGCAAAATAAATAAATTAATTGAATGATTGAATTCACTCAATTTATACATCCTTCAGGATTTTTACCATATGTAGAATATATAAATATGTAAAAGTGTAAAAGTTTGAATGAATACTTTATATGAGATAGCAATATTAGTCACACTTCCATCAGTTATCAGTCTTAGTTTATTATTTATTATTATTTTTTAAATAAGCTATACAGTAAGCAGTTTTTTATTGCATTCAAACTTTTACACTTTTACATATTTATATATTCTACATATGGTAAAAATCCTGAAGGATGTATAAATTGAGTGAATTCAATCATTCAATTAATTTATTTATTTTGCGCCAAATTGGATATTTAAGAACTCTTTTTGGGAGTTTCTTTGTTCTGATGAAATCTGCTTTGCAGATGAAAGCGCTCAACCGTATGTGTATTGTGTTCTGTTACTCAGTACAGCATTGTTTTTGTGGAGAGGATCATCAATAAAGCTGTTAATCATAATTTGACTGTTAAAGAGCAGCGGGGTGGGGCACAAGTTCATGTGGCCGGCACAGAGCACTAGATGAGTCAACTACAGCTGTAGATGAAAATAGGTGAGACAGAGTATCATAACCTGCATGGAGCTGCAGATTGCTCTAGTTAACATTTCTGTGCAAGAACACAGAATACTGAGAGTATGAAATTACTAGGAATCAAAGAGAAAAATGGTATAAGATCTAAATTATAAAATGATGTTAAGCAAGGAAATATGACAACCTGTGAGTAAAATTGTCTGATTGTTAATAACAAAATGAGTGATTTTAATTTCTTTGTTTGCTAACTGGGTAAGCCCAGTAGGCAAAAGTGTCCATGTTATGTTGTCCTGTCTTGCCATAATTCTTGCTGGTTGGGTTCGGAGCCATTCTCGGCTCCTACTCGGGCGAATACTAAAGCTCGAGAGTTTCCACTGGGTCGAGGCTAACCCTTATCCTATGATGCTCTGGGCCAAATCCCCAGATCTCGTTTGCCACACAAGCATTGAGGTTGCTGTCTGGTTGGCTCATTGGCTAAGTAGACTAATTTTATATTTTTTCAGTGTTGTTTCCTTGATTTTTTATCTCTCTTCTACTTCAACAGTCATCATGAGTCTGCATTAGGTCTTGTCTCTATCCTTTCCTAGTTTAGAAAGCGCTGTTTAAGTTAGAGGGCTCTCGCGGCCCATTTGAGTTAGAGGGCCGCTCTCCCTTTTCTTCAGTGTGTTCTTCCTTCTTGAGAATCTTTAAACTAGAAGTTTCTCTTTCTTACCGTATTCTAATCGTAGAGAGTACCATTTAAATTAGAGGGCTCTTGCAGCCCGTTTGACCTAGAGGGCCACTCCCTTCCCTCTTTTCTTCTGGCAAAAAAAAAAAATCTTTCTTATAGGTAGTTTTCTGCTTGTAGTGTTGCACTTGTCTGTAGCTGTTATATTTTTTGGATAATGTCTAAAGAAAAAGAGCATCAGCAATCTGGCTTTAAAAAAATGTGATAGATGTACCCAGAAAATGTCTATCACCAACAGCCATACTAGCTGTGTCTACTGCCTCGGTGAGGTACATTTGCAGGACCCCTGCACTATCTGTCATGCCTTCAGTAGCAGGGTGCTCCATGAAAGGAAGAGAAAACTAATTGATAAGGGTTTAATGAAGGGGCCTTACAGGAGTCTTTAGACAAAGGACAGAGCTCCAAATCTTCCTCCCCTTCGTCCTCTAAGACATAGTCTACCACAAAAACGGCTTCTTCGGCTCCATTGACTGAGCCGCCTAAAAAGATTGCGACATCAGAACTGAGGGCTCTTGGTTCCGACACAACCTTTACTTCTGCGGCTCCTACTCAGAGCGGGCAAAAGCATAGAATAGAAGACACTCCCCAGAACTGGAACCTTTCTCGTCTATCTTGAGATTGCCCATTTTGGACCGAGGCTTATCTCCTTCCTTATCCACCCATTCCTCCAGGAGCTTATCTGATAAGGACCTGGAGTGGGTGGTGAAGAGATTACTGAAAACACCAGCCCTGGCAAAAATTTTATCGTCTCCAGACCTGAAGGTTTTGGAACCATCCATACCTACATACCCTGTTGTGATTCCTCCTCTGACCACCTCAGCATCTTTGGAGCCCGAGAGCTCGGATCTGATAGTAGTGGAACAGTCAGCATCAAGAGCCCCATTGGAATCTTCGGTGCCGACTGCTCTAGCTTCCGTGGCTCCATCGGAAGTCGAGGGGTCTAGGGGCCAATGCTTGCCATTCGGGTCCGGGGAGGGGAGTCGGCGTAGACTGTCATCTGACTTGACTCATCCTCTCAGTGCCTTAGCTAGGTTGAGTTTGGCTCCCACGTCAGCTTTGGAGCCATCTGCCTTGCCTTGGAGTCGACCCTCTGTTGCTTTGGAGGCGAGGGCCACTTCAGAGCAGGGTGGGAAGGCTTTCGAGCTGATGGAAAAGGCGCTGTCATCCTCGACAGCCCTGCCATCAGATCCAGCCTCTCGTCCCTCCCAGGTGCCAGTGATAGTCTCTTCGTTTCTGCCTCCCCCTAGGTGTAGAGACCCGTAGCCTCATGGAGCCCCTGTTGGTGGCGTTGCCTCTACTGAAACCTCCCCAGAGTACCCCTCCGAGGAGGTCCCTCGGAAGAGACTATGCAAGAGGAATCACATAGACTCCCCTGAGTCTGTCACCAACTTGGATGAGTCTGAAGGGTTTCCAAGGTCCCCCCCCCCCCGAGGATGTATCCTTTGCTGACATCCTTTCATCTTAAAACAGAGGGGTGACTGCCAGCACACTCTCCAAAGCCAAGAAACACACTCTCCAAAGCCAAAAACACAGCATCCATGAGACCTGACAATATCCCAGGCTGCGTTCTACATGAACTACAGAATGAACTGGCACCCTACCTAAGTACCATGTTCAATCATAGCCTCACCTCAGGCTTTGTACCCACTGAATGGCGCACTGCGACGGTTATCCCACTCCACAAAGGGGGATCCACGACGGACCCCGGGAACTACCGCCCCATTACCCTGATGAGCCTGGTCTGCAAGGCCATGGAACGTATCATCGTGGAACTGATAAACAAAGACATTGGTAATCTCCAAACTCTGGACCCTACCCAGTTTGGATTTGTAAAAGGCAGATCATGTCTCCTAAACCTGATTGACTTCTTTGAATCCGTCACCAAAGCCAAAGATGAGGGTAAAATGGTTCACACAGCTTATCTAGATCTTGCCAAGGCTTTCGACACCATCCCCCACTCTGGAATTATAGATAAGCTCACTAAACTAGGTATAAATCCCTATGTCACAAGATGGGTTGCCAACTGGCTTACGGACAGAACCCACACTGTGAAAGTAGTGGATTCTAAATCCGACATCAGACCAGTGACAAGTGGAGTACCACAGGGTTCAGTCCTGGGTCCTCTCCTGTTTGGTATCTACTTCTCTGAAGTGCAGGCTAACACAGAAGGTCTTTGGCTAACAAAGTTTGCAGATGACTGCAAACTAGCAGCCATAATCAAAACTCCTAACGATGTGGACAAACTACAAAAGGGCCTCACTGAGACAGATACCTGGTGTCAAAGCCATGGCCTGAAGCTCAATGCCAAAAAGTGTATTGTCATCCCCTCTGGTAAAAACTCTGTACCCATGAACTACTACATAGCTGGTAGTCTACTTAATGCCGAAAATGTGATGAGACCTTGGGACACAGGTGGACAGCAGTCTCTCCTTTGATAATCACATCGCCATAGTGGTCAGGAAATCCTTCTACGTGGCTCATCTCATCACAAAAGGATTCTCATCCAGAAAAAAAGAGATCATTGTTCCCCTCTACTCATCACTCATTAGACCCATTGTAGAGTACAACGCCCCTTTTGGTATGTACCTCACAAGACATCTACAACAACTGGAAAGACCACAGAAATACCTCACAAAGAGGATTACTGGCCTCAAACAGATGCCCTACGCAGACCGTCTCAAAAAACTACAGCTTTACTCCATCACATATCGTCTACTCAGGGGTGATCTCTGCCTAACATATAAAGCTATGTCAAACCCAGAGCTGTTGGACATGCTCCACTTAAAGAAATCCCAATCCCTCCGAGCTACACACTCTAGGGACCTAAACCTTGTCACCACAATAAACAGAACATGCTGGAGGGATAGATTCCTGTCCCAGAGACTTCCCATACTCTGGAACAGACTACCTATCTATGTCAAACAGTGCTCCTCATTAGCACTCTTCAAGAAAAATCTTGATGATTGGATGGGAAATGGGAAATTCACCCTGGGATCACTTTTGTGGCTCTGCTCAACAGGGGCACAGGAAAATAATTTTCTTGGGTGGCGAAAGCCAGGGTACATTTTTTGGCTAGGCTTGTATGGGACCTAGGGCCAATAGCCTAGTACCTACCTATGAACCTATGAGCGCATCAATCCTTCGGAGGACGAATTGCTATATCTGGAGGCTTTTCGGTCTCGCCCTTCCACCTCATGGGTGACTCCCCCTTATGACAAACTGCTAGGGGTCATATCCCATAAGGCCTGGACATCACCTGATACAGTAGAGCCTGTTCTGAGGAGGCCCAACAAGTTTATTACTGCCCCCTCGGATAAGGATTTTTTTGATGAAGGGTGCCCCTGTAGATGCCATGATGGTGGTGGCGGCCACCAAGAAGGAATTTTCAGAGACCTCTTCATCTGTTCATCCTCCTAACAGAGAGTCTAGGATAATGGACAGATATGGAAAGCACACCTTCTTTTCAGTGGCCTTTACCCTACGGTCGCTGAACTACCGTACCCATTTTATGAGACTTCAAAAGGATCTCCTACAAGAGCTAGGAGATTCCCTTCAGGGTACAGCAGCTTCAGGGTCCACAGATAAAGTGTCTTTGCAGCTCTCTACCTCACTTCCATTGCAAATTCCTCCATGAGACTGATTTCTTATGTGGTGGACGGAGCAAGTAGAGTGGCAGCAGCAGGAATTTCCCTCAGGAAACATTCCTGGATGCACCTTTGCAATTTTGCTGAACCCTTTAGGTCTTCCTTCTCCAGTGTCCCCTTTGATGGTTCATCCCTTTTTGGACCAAATGTGAGAGATAATTTAATCAGATGTGAGCAGGACGGGAAAACTTTATCTGCTGTGGGAGTCCATTTTTCTGCTCCATCTAGACCTTATCCCAAAGGTCCAAAGGCGGAAAAATGTGGTTCCACAAGTCCCAAAAAGGTTTTTCTGACACACATGATGACTCTTCCCCCAGCGGCAGAGGGAGAAGTTATAATGGAAGACGCCGACCTCACGGCAGAGGGGGTCCGCATAACCAGGGCAACAAAGATATGTTCTCTGATAGCCCCTTCCAGTGCTTTTGAAAGGAGGCCCATCTGCCTTTCTCTGGAGGCAGTCAGGGGTCGATTGTCACTGTACCCAAACGCCTGACAAGAAATTTCCCAAGACCAATGGGTACAAACAATAATATCCAGAGGTTATTACATACCCTTTTCTACCTCCCCACCAAAAAATCGGTCCAGACTGGATGTCTCACTCGGCCAAAAGGACCATGCAACACAAGAGGTTATCTCGTTGCTAGAGAAAAGAGTCATCTAAGAAGTCCTTGCAGACCAAATAGGATCCGGGACTTACTCCAGATTCTTTTTAGTTCCAAAAAAAGGCAGGGGACTGGAGATCCATTCTTGAGCCCAGCAAACTAAACAAGTCAGTGAAGAAGTCAAAGTTCCGGATGGTAACTCTGCAGTCAATTTTCCTGTTTATCAGGAAAGACAATTAGATGTGCTCAGTAGATCTCCTGGATGCATACTACCATGTAAAGCTGGACAGGCGATCCAGGAGACACTTATGCTTTCAGCTGGGAGCCAGTCATTACCAATTTCGAACCCTGCCCTTTGGTCTCACTACAGCCCCCAGAGTGCTCACCAAATGCATGGCAGTGGTCACAGCTCACTTGAGACATCAGGGATTCTGGGTGTTTCCATATTAGATGACTGGCTCCTCACTGCCACCACCAGGCATCTACTACTTCAAACGAGGGATGAAACAATGTCATTTTGCCCCAGACTAGGCATCACAGTAAACTTAAAAAAATCTGCCTTGTCACCATCTCAACATATTACCTTCTTAGGCACAGATCTGGATTCAAAAAGCATGACAGCAAAACTTACCCCAGACAGAATTCAGTCCCTTCACCAGCAAATCAGGATTTTGATGTCAAAGAAAAAAAATTGAAGCCAGATTTGTGCTGCATGTTCTAGGTACCATGGCAGCAGCTATCCTCCTAGTCCCACTAGCATGTCTACACATGAGAGTTCTACAATGGTTGCTCTTTGCTCAGTGGTCAATGCTTTTCAAGATTTTCTTCTGTCACACCAGATTATCATCACAGAGTCATGCAAAAAAGATCCTCTTTGGTGGTTGCAGACAGATCAATTGTATCAGGGCCACCCCTTTGTTTTTCCTCAACCGAATGCAGTACAAACCACAGATGCTTCCCAGATCGGGTGGGGGTGGGGCATTATATGGGAATGACAGTCCAAGACCTGTGGCAAAATCACAAAAGCTACTTGCACATAAATATTCTGGAGATGAGAGCAGTGCTTTATGCGTTGCAGGCATTTCAGGACTCTCTTCCCATGGGAACGGTTGCAATTCAGACAGACATTTCAGTAGTGTGGTATATAAACATGCAGGGAGGAACCAAATATTACCCACTATGTCAGGAGGCAGAACGAGTTTGGCAGTGGGCGATCGCTTCTCAGCATTTTCTGATAGAAATGCACATCCCGGGAAAATCCAACGTGATAGCGGACAAGCTCAGCAGAACGATTCTAATGCCTCACAAGTGGTCTCTGAAACCAGAGATTGCAGAAGTGGTCTTCCAGAAATGGGGACAGCTTTGCTGCAACCTATTCGCCACGTCCATGAACACCAAATGCAGCAACTACTTTGCCCTCATTCCCCCTCCAGGGAAGTCACCAAGGGATGCACTGGTTCACGATTGGCCCCCGGGATTACTCTGTGCCTTTCCCCCATTCCCTCTAATTCCCAAAGTGATTCAGAAAGTGAGATTGTTGAAAAGCACTATGATCCTCATTGCTCCTTACTGCCCTCATCAAGTTTGGTTCCCCTTTCTCTGGACCCATCTGCTGGAGGAACCTTGGATTCTGGATCCATTTCCAGACCTGTTGACCCATTCTTCGGGGGAGTTCCATCCATATGTCCAAACCCTCAAGTTGACAGCATGGCTGCTCCAATTCCACACATAGCCAGGTGTTACCCCTTCTCCCCTGCAGTGAATCATATTCTCATTTCTTCCCATAAACCATCCACGAGGAAATTATACTCCAGTAAGTGGAAAAGATTCTCATGTTGGGCTGCAAAACAGAACATAGAGTCTTATATAGCTTCCATATCTGCAATTTTAGACTTTCTTACTGAACATTTTGAAGAAGGAGCTGCTGCAGCTACTGTTAGGGTTCAACTGGCAGCCATTTCTAATTTCCATACTGGAGAAATGGGAGTCCTGACTATGTCTCACAGGTTATGTAAGGCTTTTCTCAATGGTGCCGTCTTACTCAGTCCCCAGTCAGAGTACCCCCAGTGCCTTGGGATCTAACCGTTGTGCAAACTTTGCTGCCCTTTGAGCCTGCATAATCTTGTGATTTAAAATTTTTGTCATGGAAAACTTTCTTTTTAGTAGTCATAACCTCTGCCAGTAGGGTATCAGGGTTACAAGCTCTCTCTACTTGTCCTCCTTATATAATTTTCCACAAGGATAGGGTCTCTTTGAGAACTAATCCCTCATTCCTTCCCAAAGTCTGTTCAGAGATTTGGTTTTGCTAAGATGGAGCATGTTCAACAATTCTGGGTTGGACATGGCTCTGTACGTTAGACAGAGATTGCCTCTGAGAAAGCGGCATGCAACAGAGAACAGTCTTAGCTTTTTCAATCGTGCTGCATAGGGCAACTGTTTGAGGCCAGTAATCCTCTTGGTTAGGTACCTCTGTGGTCTCTCCAGCTGCTGGAGATGTCTAGCCAGGTACATTCCAATTGGTGCATTGTACTCAATAATGGGTCTGATGAGGGAAGAGTAGAGGGGCACCATTACATCCTTAGATCTTGATGCAAACCCTTTCGTGAAGCTGACTATCTACTTGGGTCCCTAGATCCCTTATTTCTTCTTCAGATTTCAGGGGATTACCTCCTATGTTGTAGTTTGCAGGTACTCTGTTTTTTCCAAAGGGGATTACTACGCATTTTTTTTTCATTTAGCTTGAGACCATAGCTTTGACACCATGCATCAGTCTCATTTAGGCCCTTCTGGAGAATCTCCATGTCTGCCGGAGACTCTATTGTAGCACCCAGTTTGCAGTCGTCCGCAAACTTAGTCAGCCACAGCCCTTCCGTGCTTGCCTGTACTTCTGAGAAGTATATGCCAAACAGGAGGGGCCCCAGGACAGAGCCCTGAGGCACACCACTCGTTACTGGTCTGGATTCGGACATAGATCCCGTTACTCTTACTTTATGGGATCTGTCTGAAAGCCAGTTTGTGATCCATCTTGTGATGTAAGGGTTTATGCTCAGGCTGGTGAGCTTATCAGTAATACCTGAATGGGGAATGGTGGCAAATGCTTTAGCAAGGTCAAGGTAAGCCGTGTGTACCTCCTTTCCCTTATCTATAGCCTGAGTAACTGTCTCAAAGAAATCCACCAGGTTCAGGAGGCATGATCTGCCCTTGACGAAGCCGAACTGTGTGGGGTCCAGCGACTGGAGGTTCCCAGTCTCTCCATTACTCTACATTACTGAAGAAGTTTCTTCTTGGTTAATTGTATGGTTATTTGCATATGACACTGGCTGCACTACTTTCCCTGGTAGTAGAATTATGCTTGCACACATCTTTGAATCAGCACTACCCTGTGCATTGCTACTCATTAAGCTATTTCACATAATGCCTCATTAAGCTGTTTTCATGTTTCGGATGGTCATGCTCCAGTTCATTCTATCTTTCTTGGGCAAGGTTGACTGGATATGCTCGATAGACCTTTCAGATGTGTACTATCGCATAAAGATGAGCAGACAATCCAGAATGTATTTATACTTCTGGCTGGGAGCCAGTCACTATCAGTTCAGACCACTGCTCTTTGGTCTCACTACAGCCCCCAGGGTGTTCACGAAATGCATGGCAGTAATAGCAGCTCACCTGAGACTGCATGGATTCTGAGTGTTTCTATATCTAAATGACTGGCTCATTACTTCCCTGACCAGACATCTTCTAACAAGAGTAAGAAATTAGGTTCCTCAAATTTGTTCTCATCTAGGTATAGCTCCAAAGAATGGTGAGCCCCTGCAAGTATGGTAACTGCACGGTTCCAAAAAAGTCCTTGAACGAAAAAAGAATTGCAGAGCCAGCAAACCATGACAGAAAGGTTTATTAATATAAATAGGAGAACAAAACAGACCGGTTTTGGCTATAAGCTTATAAAGACAGCACTGATGAAGGCTTGATAAACTTACAGCCGAATCCGGTCTGTTTTGTTCTCCTATTTATATTAATAAACCTTTCTGTCATGGTTTGCTGGCTTGCAATTCTCTTTTCTCATCTAGGAATAACCATAAATTATGAGAAGTCTCAGTGGCAACCAGCTCAAACCTTGGAGTTCATAGGAGCAGTTTTCAACACAATATTAGTGACAGCTTCTCTTCCTCTTTTAAGAGTACAGACTATCAGATTCCAGGTTCTGAAAATAATTTGCAGTACCAGGATTTCAGCCCGCTTCATGATTTAAGCCTGCTTGATCCTTCAAGCTTTAGGATCATTGTCAGCTGCCATGATCTTAGTTCCTCTAGCCAGATTTCATATGTGAATTCTTCAATGGATGCTAACAACACAGTGGTTGATTCTTTACCAGTGCTTGTCAGCACAAATAAGAATCACTCAGGCATGCAAGAGATACCTCTGGTGGTGGATTTAGTCAGATCAGGTACTACAAGGTCGTCCTTTCATTCTCCCTCAGCCCAAGGCCATAGTGACCATGAATGCTTCCCAGATTGGGTGGGGAGGCACTTGGTAACCTGAAGATGCCAATTTGTACATCAGTGTCCTAGAGATGAGAGAGGTGCTCTTAGTATTGCAGGCCTTCCAGGACACTCTCCTTTAGGGACAATTGCAATTCAAACAGACAATATGTCAGTAGTTTGGTACTTCAAAAAACAGGGAGGAACCAGATCTTATCCCTTGTGTTGAGAAGCACACAGAGTGTGGTAATGGGCGATCTCATCCAACTGCTTTCTCATAGCAATGCACATTCTGGGGAAGTCCATTGTGATAGCAGACAAATTGAGAAGGTCCATTCTTCTACCCCACTAGTGGTGTATCAACATGAAAGTGACAGAAATGATTTTCCTTCAATGGGCCAGCCTTGCTGCAGTCTTTTTGCTTCTCCCCTAAACAACAAATGCAGCAGCTACTTTGCCCTAATCCCCCTTCCAGGAGAATCAGTGAGGGATGCTCTACCCCACGATTGGACCCCCAGTCTACTTAATGCTTGCCTGTCAATTCCCCTAGTCCCAGAACTCCTGCAGAAAGCTGCCAGGTTGGAGAGCAAGGTCATCTTCATTTTACTTTACTGGCCTCAACAGATTTGGTTCCTCTTTCTATGGCCTCATCTGCTGTACCAACCTTGGATTCTGGATCTAGTTCCAGACCTTCTGAATCACCTGACAGGTATGATTCATCCAGGTATCTCAAACCTCAAGCTGACAACATGGTTTCTCCAATAACATTAATAGCCAAACAACCTATGCTCTCTTCCCCTGTCCATCATATTCTTTTATCTTCCCATAAACCTTCTACAAGAAGGCTTTACACAAGTAAATTGAAAAGACGTCTTTACTGGGCACAAACAAAACACATTGACCCCTTCTCAGCTTCAATACGTAGCATAGTTGAATTTTTGGCATCAATTATTAATGATGGAGCTAGCTTCTCCACAATTAAAGTTCAGTTAGCAGTGTTGTCTTATTTTCATATTAGATTTGTGAATTCTTCTGTGGCCTGTTCTAAACTTTGTAAGGCATTTTTGAGAGGCACGCTGCTGCTAAGACCCCCCATACAAAGTTTCTACTTCATGGGATTTGAACTTGGTACTGCAGGCCTTAATTCATTCTCCCTTTGAACCAGCAGATAAATGTGATTTTAAGTTCTTGACCTGGAGAACTGTTTTTCTAATGGCCATTACCTCTGCTAGAAGAATTTGACAACTTCAAGCATTGTCCTCTAAACCTCCCTACTTGATCTTTCATAAGGATAGAGTCGCATTACGTACCAACACTGAATTCCTTCCTAAGGTGGTGTTAGACTCCAGCATCAAGCAGTCCATTAATTTGCAAGTTTTCTTTCCTAATTTGAGAACAAAGGGGAATATATGTTACTTCTATTAGATCTTCACAGACAATTATGTTTTTACTTACATAGAACAAAAGAAATTAGAAAGAGAGATCAATTATTTGTGTCCTTTGCAGACACTAAATTGGGAAAACCTATTGCAAAAGTAACCTTAGCCAGATGGCTGATGAATTGGATATCATTCATCTACAACAAGTTAGGTCTAACCTTACCAAAACCATTAAGAGTCCATTCAGCTAGGTCCATGGCAACTTCTTCATTGTTTCTTTCTAGGGCTTCCATGGATGATATATGTGCAGCTGCAAACTGGGCCAATCCCCCATACCTTTATCATTCATCACAAACTAGATCTAGTCTCGAGGGGAAGAGCAGCCTTTGGTTCAACTGTGCTCAAGAATATCCCTCTTTAGAGTCCATCAGGGAAATTTAGGTAGCTGGGGACTCTGTCCCAACAGTTGACGATAGAATGAAAATTGACAGCATCAGATAAAGAAGTTATGTATTTACCATAAGGTTCCATCTGTGTTGTCCATTTTCATTTTTTCTCAACTTCCCACCCACCAACCCCCAACCTTGTTCACAATGTATTTCAGGAAGCATGAGATATTATAAGGACACCACTGTCCTTGATGTTGAGCTCCAGATATAGTTTCCTCCATAGTTTCCTTTGTGGAATATATATGTGTGTGTGTATGGCAGTGAAACATATATGTTTACTTTACTACAACTGTGCTAATACATTTAGTTTTTTCTTTTTCTGACCTTTCTGTCGTTTTTTATGCTATAAAAGATAAATATATGAAAATGAACCAGTGTAAAGCATTACTGTATTCTTAATGGGTTAACAACAAAAAGTCAAATAATTTAAAGTATTTTATAAGAAGTAAAATCAAACTGTGTTAGGAGAATAACACAAACTTCATTTATAGTAAAATGATATACTGTCAAAACAGTCATGCATTGTGATTTGAAGTTTTTTATTGTTGATAATGAAACATACTTTAGCTTTAGTTAAAATAGATAAGTGAGCTGTACAAATACTTGAAAATATTCTGTGAACTATGAAATCATATTTCAGGTTATAAAAAGAAAACAACAGAAAGGAAAACTGTAAATCAGAACTGGGAAAAGAAACCTGTTATGAACAGGAAAAAAGTTAGGTTTATGCACCATGACTAAATAGGGAAAGTGTTGGCAGCCTGATGCTGGAATATCAGTTTCACAATTATGTTTAGCCGATTTTACTTTTGTCAGCAATAAAATTGTGTCTACTCTAAATAACATTCAGAAAGATCCAGTGACACATTAATGACATATGCAATAACAATTCTTTACATTATGAAAATATATTGAAAGACTGGTTGTTTCTGGACTCCTAAACAAACATTATACCCCCCATGTAATGCAAGTATTTTAATATATGATGTTACATTAGTGAATGCATCCTTAAAACAGAATAAAGGTCTTGGGCCTTATGGCTTTATAACTGAATTTTATTTCATCTTCATGGAGGTGTTTATCCCTTCCCAAATGAACACATGAGACAATTTCTAAGTATACCTGGTGGGAAACCCCCGATTCTAAGAAATTAGATGACCTAGCCTGGACTTGAATGTGACCATTATTAATAAACGGTAATTAAAAATGGAATATCCTTGTCATATTAACTGATGTTAAGTTGTCAATCTCGCCTTCATTCTTGCTGGATGGGTTCGGAGCCGAACCTCGGCTCCGACTCGGCCTAATACTAAAGCTCAAGAGCTATTTTTACCGGCTTGAGGCTAACCTATGTCCCATAATGCTAGGCGTCATATACCCAGATCTCGTTTGCCGCTTCAGCTACGAGGTTGCGTTTTTCACCAGCTCCAGGTCGTATATTATTATTAATAGCTTTATAGATAGTTTTTCTGTCAGGTTTTTTTTCCTATTTTGCCTTTTTAGTGTTAGTGAAGTTAGTGACTAGTTCCCCCCCCCTTTTAGTTGCTAACCCCCCCCTTTTCTCCACCCTTAAGGTGGTTGGGCCTCTGACCCGCCCCCTTAGTAGTACAGTTTTCCCTTAGTTGTTCTGTGTGTGTGTGGAATTCTGTCCCTCTGTTGAGTGGTAGTTTCCCTTTTTCTGCTTATTGTAATTTTTTATTATATATTAGTTTAATTTTACATTAGTATGTCTAAGGATACTAAGGTATCGGGTTTCAAGAAGTGTGACTTGTGCTGTCAGAAGATGTCTCTGACAGACTGTCACACTTCTTGTGTGTATTGTTTGGGCCCTCTGCACCTGCAGGACTCTTGTTCCATCTGCCATGCTTTTAGCCCTAGAGTCCTGCAGGAGCGCAGAAATAAACTCATCCTTAGAGGCTTGTTAAAGCCTGAAGGTTCTCCGGCTAAGACCATGATTGGAAAACTTCCAAAGCCCACCAAATTGTCGGCTCCATGTTCGGAGCCGCTCCGAGCGGTTCACTTGCTGCCTCGTAGGTTCCGTCTGGAACCGAGGCACCTAGACCTCAGTCGGCTCCGACTTTAGTGTCAGAGCCGTCCCCGAGCAGAAAGCGCTCCAGGTCTCCATCTCTCGAGTCGGTTAGATCGGCTCCGAAGTCTCCTCTGTTGTCGGAGCGGAGCCATAGATCTCATTCCTCTAGGTCTTCCAGGCTTTCAGACCATGACCTCGAGAGGGTAGTCAGCCGGCTTTTCAAGTCGCAGGCACTGGCCTAGTTGCTACATAGCCCATCTCAACAGACAGGGGCTACCCCTACACCCGCTCAAGTTCCTCCTCCGACTACTCTGCTGAGTTCGGAGCCGGAGGTCGTCGAGGTGAGTACTGTGGGGGCGTCTGAACCGATCCCTCTTTTGTTGGTTCCTTCGTCGGCTCCGATCCCGTCCTTGGCTCCATCCTTGGAGGGATCTGGGCGCTGAGACTCCCTGGTCAGCTCCGAGGGGGCGAGTGGCATCGGACCCTTGTCCGACCCCACTCTCCCTCTCGGAGCCTCGGCGCAGGTGAGTTCGGCCCCGACATCGGTCTCGGAGCCATCCCTCTCGGTGCCGGGGGGAGCTCTCATCTCCTCGGAGTTGGGTCCTTCTTCCATGCCTGACAGGGGTGCCTTTGAGGTCATGAGGAGTGTGCTGGCTCCAATGGTTGGCCTCCTCGGCCCCTCCCTCTACGGTGCCTGCTTCGGCCCCTGCCTACCCTCCCGACCCCAAGCGAGGAGAACTGACACTCCAGGCTGCCCCATTGGGCCTTTCTACCTCTTCCGAGGCCTCCCCTGATCCTTCGGGGGAGCCCCCTCAGAAGAGGACATGTAAGAGGAAACATGGTGACTCTCCTGAGTCAGTGGCATCTGACACCAACCTGGATGATTCGGAAGGGTCCCCAAGGTCCCCTCTGAGGATGTCTCCTTTTCTGACATCTTAGAGATCCTCAAACAGAGGGGGAACTGGTCTGCCCTTAACCCATCAGAGGATGAGTCGGTGTACCTGGATGCATTTGGTTCTCGCCCTTCCACCTCCTGGGTGTCCCTGCCTTTCGACCCACTTATGGAGGTGGTGGCTTGGAAGGCGTGGACAGCTCCAGATACTATGGAACCAACTCCCCGGAGGCCCACTAAATTTATTACTGCCCCGACAGACAAACAGTTTCTCTCTAAGGGTGTCCCTGTGGATGCCATGGTGGTGGCAGCAGCCACTAAGAAGGAGTTGGCTGACCCTTCAGTACCTGTCCATCCTCCTAATAAGGAATCTAGGACTATGGATTGGTACAGCAAGCAGATGTTTTCTTCAGCGACCTTTGCCATGCAGTCGCTGAACTATTTATGCCATTTCACCCGACTTCAGAGAGACCTTCTCAAGGAACTGGGAGAAACATTGCAGGACCCAGCAGCTGTGGGGTCTCAGGAAAAGATCAACTCCCAGCTGGGGACCCTGAACTCTATCGTTAACTCTTCCATGCAGCTCATCTCTTATGCAGCCGATGGAGCGAGTAGAGCCGCAGGTATGGGTGTTGCTCTAAGGAGACACGCCTGGATGCGGCTCTGCAATTTTGCTGACCCCTTCAAGGCATCCTTCACTAACACCCCCTTTGATGGTTCTGCTCTTTTTGGACCTCAAGTGAAGGATACCTTAACCAGGTGCGAATAAGAAGGCAAGACTCTCTCTGCCATGGGAGTCCATTTTTCCGCCCCTTCTAGACCATATCCCAAGGGTCAAAAGGGTGGGAAAATGTGGTTCCGCAAACCTCAAGGAATTCTGCCGGACGCACGTGGTGAGCTTCCCTCCAGAGGCAGAGGAGGGAACAACAACAGACGCTGCCCTAGGGGCAGGGGGGGGTCTGCAGAATCAGGGTAGCAGAGAATCATTCTCTGACAAACGCTTTCAGCACCCCTGAGGAGCTGCCCGACTGTCCACCTTCGGAGGCAGTCGGGGGAAGACTTTCGCTGTACCCAAAAGCCTGGCGCTCTCTTACGCAAGACAGATGGGTACGGTCGATCATATCCGAGGGTTACAAAATCCCCTTTATCCACACCCCACATCAACCAAAAGGGTCTCTTTCAGACGTTCCACCCGGTCTGAGAGACCAAGCAGCACTAGAAATTTCAAAGCTGCTTTTAAAAAGAGCCATCCAGCCAGTCCCAGCAGACCAACAAGGGTCCGGAATCTACTCCAAATTCTTTTTGGTACCAAAAAAGACAGGGGACTGGAGACCTATTTTGGATCTCAGCAGACTGAACAAATCGGTTCAAAGAACAAAATTCCAGATGGTCATGCTACAGTCCATTCTTCCCTTTTTGAGTCAGGACAATTGGATGTGCTCTATAGACCTTCAGGATGCGTACTACCATATCAAAATGAACAGGCGCTACAGGAGGTTTATCCGCTTCCGGCTGGGAGCCAGTCATTATCAATTCAGAGCCCTGCCCTTTGGCGTCACCACAGCCCCCAGGGTGTTTACCAAATGCATGGCAGTGGTTGCGGCTCACCTGAGACGTCGAAGATTCCAGGTGTTTCCATATTTGGACGACTGGCTCCATACTGCCACCACCAGGCACCAGTTACTTCAAGCCAGGGATTACGCTGTACAAACATGCAAAGCGCTAGGCATCTCCATAAATTTCGAAATGTCTGCCTTGTCGCCTTGTCAGCATATTACCTTCATAGGCGCCGTGTTAAACACGGTGGAGTTGTCAGCAAAACTACCTACACAAAGAGTGTTAGACATTCGCAGTCACGTTCAAATCCTACTACAGGAGGACAGAATCCAAGCCAGGCTTGTACTGAAAACGCTGGGTCTAATGGCTGCAACAATCACCTTACTCCCCCTAGCTCACTTTCATATGCGGATACTACAGTGGATGCTTTTTTCCCAATGGTCCTTTCAGCAGCGTCCCATGTCGCACAATATTCTCATCACTCGATAATGCAAACGACACCTAGCTTGGTGGATGGTCTCACCTCAGGTGCTTCAAGGCAGACCGGTTGTTCTTCCCCCTCCGGTTGCCACCGTGTCAACGGATGCCTCCCTGATTGGGTGGGGGGGGGCATTTTCAGGGCAGGACAGTCCAGGGCACATGGCAACCGTTCGAGTGCCACTTGCACATCAATGTCTTGGAGATGAGAGTGGTGCTGTTGGCATTGCAGGCCCTCCAGAACTCTCTTCCCACCGGGACGATTGCAATTCAGACAGACAATATGTCCGTAGTATGGTACATCAACAAACAGGGTGGAACCAGGTCCTATCCTCTTTGTCGGGAAGCGCTCAGACTCTGGCAATGGGCGATCTCTTCTCACCGGTTTCTGGTAGCAAAACACATTCCCAGAAAGTCCAGTGTCATAGCAGACAGGCTGAGCAGGGACATTCTCATGCCCTACGAGTGGTCTCTCAACCAACTAGTAGTGGATCAAATATTCAGAAGGTGGGGTCAGCCTTGCTGCAACCTTTTTACAACCCCGCAAAACAGCAAGTGTCAGGACTTCTTCACCCTCTTTCCTCTTCCGGGCCTCTCTCCCAGAGATGCTCTAGTCCACGATTGGCCCCGGGGTCTCCTTTATGCTTTCCCCCCTTTTCCCTTAATCACTCAGTTAGTCCAGAAAGCAACTGCCTTGAGATCCAGGATGATCCTCATTGCCCCTTACTGGCCCCGACAATTCTGGTTTCCGTTCCTACAACGTCACCTACTGGAGCAGCCATGGCATCTGGACCCAGTGCCAGACCTCCTGACCCATCAATCGGGCAGGCTGCACCAATCCCTTTCGTCTCTCAACCTCACAGCTTGGTTGCTCCACTTCCAACCCTAGCCAGGCTTCACTTAATTTCTCAGTCAGTACGTGAGATTATCCTTGCCTCTCACAAGTCTAACACCAGAAGGACATATGCTAGTAAATGGAAACGTTTCTCTATTTGGGCAAGGAAAAATCAAGTCGACCCCTTCACTGCTCCTGTCCAAAAAGTTCTAGATTTTTTAGCGGAACTTTTCCAAAAAGGCTCCTCTTCAGCCACTATCAGAGTCCAGCTGGTGGCTATTGCAAATTTCCACGTTGGCTTGCCAGAATCCAGCATTATATCCCACAAGCTCTGCAAAGCTTTTCTGAAGGGTACCCAATTACTTAGGCCCCCAGTCAAAGACCCTCCTCCACCGTGGGATCTAAATTTGGTACTGTCATCATTAATTCTGCCTCCTTTTGAGCCTGCTGCCTCCTGCTCGTTAAAACTGCTCTCCTGGAAAACACTTTTCCTGGTAGCTATTACCTCAGCGAGAAGGGTTTTGGAACTACAAGCACTATCAGTGCGCCTCCCTTATCTTGTTTTTCACAAAGATAGAGTGGCTCTTAGGACTAATCCATCCTTTTTACCTAAGGTTCTATTTGAAAAAAATCTCAATCAGACCATTGATCTCCCAGTTTTCTTTCCAAATTACAGAGCTGAGAGAAGATTACATTGCTTGGACGTTCACTGGCAGCTATGCTTCTATCTGGATAGAACTAAACTAACGAGAAAATCAGAGCAACTCTTCTTATCTTACGCGGAAGGGAAGCAAGGCCTTCCAGTTTCTAAAGTGACCTTGTCCAGATGGTTGACCTCTCTTATCACTTTAATATATCAATTGAGGCATAAGGAGCTCCCTACCAAACCTAGAGCTCATTCCACTAAAGCATTAGCTTCCTCAGTTGCTTTTCAAGCGAGGTTACCTATGGATTCTATTTGTGCAGCGGCCACATGGGCCTCCTCTCATACCTTTATTTCTCATTACAAACTGGATATTGCCTCCAGAAATCATGCTGATTTTGGTTCCACTGTACTCGAGAGTCTGTTCCATTGAGCCACCCAGGACTAAGGTGCTAGGGACGCTGTCCCATCCAGCAAGAATGAAGGCGAGATTGACAACTTAACATTAAGAAGTTATGTGCTCACCATAACGTTCCATGTTAGTTGTCTTCTTCTCGCCTTCTTTCTTGCGTCCCACCCTCCATCCCCCTAGCCTGGAAAGACCTAGAGTATTGGGTGAGACATTCTTTGTCACCAGGATTACCCCTTCACCTAGAGCTCTTGTCCCCTTTTTGGTAGCCCTGGTGAAAGACAGGCTGTGGGGCTCATAGTTGTATAGAGTTCATAGATTTATCCTTTCTTGTGGTGGGACATGTTTTGTCCATAGTGTTAGCTATCAAACGAGATCTGGGTATATGACGCCTAGCATTATGGGACATAGGTTAGCCTCGAGCCGTTAAAAATAGCTCTCGAGCTTTAGTATTAGGTCGAGTCGGAGCCGAGGTTCGGCTCCGAACCCATCCAGCAAGAAAGTAGGCGAAAAGAAGACAACTAACATGGAATGTTATGGTGAGTACATAACTTCTTATTATTTCCTATCCTGTATAAATTTTGCCTTCCAACATTTATATATAATGCTAATACATATCTGCAGTACATACAGTCCATAGTGCTGGAACTAGAAATGCATGGGAATTTGCAGTCTCAGTGCAGTATGATAAAATATGACACTTCGGAAGCTTTTGCTCCAATAAATCATCAGTAAATTTGCAAGTATTAAACTATCACAAATTTCTTGCAATAACTCTTTAAATACTGTTACTACTTACACATATATCAGGTTAAATATTTGCTGCATCCATTAACAAATAAAAAGTCACAGTGTGCGTTTATGACAATGGCCAGCTGTACCTGTGGCAGTATGAAACCAATGATGACTATATGAGGACTATGGACATTGCTGTATTGCACTGTAGGGATAGATGCATGTATAGAAAATGACAGAGAAGAAGTCCAAGGGAATGGCAGTCAGTAAGGGACTTTGGCTTCAGCTGTAAAAGAAGACACTACATGCAATATCGGGATTCATGACATTCAAGCAAATTGTCAGAAACATCATGAATACATCAGTGCCTACAAATGTATCTTGAATACCACTGGGATGTAACACTTAGTTACAGAACCTCCAGACACATGCAAATTTGATGTAAAAGTCTGAGAATTGGGACATACATAACACTGCTTTAGTATTAAAGTACAACACTCCCTCATACATTCTGGGCACCAGAGAGTAACTTGATCATGGCAAGGGCTATCTGCAAGTAACACTGTTAGTGTTCTTCATTCTCACTGCTGCAATAGTCTATATATAGTGCCCTACCAAAGACACAGCACCTGGCCAACTTGCCAAAGCTCTAACTTCCCTCCTTCTCACTCACTCAGGTTGCTAATAGGCTGCAGACTTAGCTCTAACTTCCCTCCTTCTCACTCACTCAGGTTGCTGATAGGCTGCAGACTTTGAAGGAAAGTATATTAGCAATTATAGTGAGGTAAATCTTCAGAATTTTACTGATAGGTAGAGGAGAAACATCTCTCCAGAGAAATTGCAGTTGGTCCAAAGCTTTTGCCTAACAGATAAGTGCCCATTTGGGAACCCCTCCCCGTCGAAGATTCCAGGTGTTTCCATATTTGGACGACTGGCTCCATACTGCCACCACCAGGCACCAGTTACTTCAAGCCAGGGATTACGCTGTACAAACGTGCAAAGCGCTAGGCATCTCCATAAATTTCGAAATGTCTGCCTTGTCGCCTTGTCAGCATATTACCTTCATAGGCGCCGTGTTAAACACGGTGGAGTTGTCAGCAAAACTACCTACACAAAGAGTGTTAGACATTCGCAGTCACGTTCAAATCCTACTACAGGAGGACAGAATCCAAGCCGGGCTTGTACTGAAAACGCTGGGTCTAATGGCTGCAACAATCACCTTACTCCCCCTAGCTCACTTTCATATGCGGATACTACAGTGGATGCTTTTTTCCCAATGGTCCTTTCAGCAGCGTCCCATGTCGCACAATATTCTCATCACTCGATAATGCAAACGACACCTAGCTTGGTGGATGGTCTCACCTCAGGTGCTTCAAGGCAGACCGGTTGTTCTTCCCCCTCCGGTTGCCACCGTGTCAACGGATGCCTCCCTGATTGGGTAGGGGGGGGGGCATTTTCAGGGCAGGACAGTCCAGGGCACATGGCAACCGTTCGAGTGCCACTTGCACATCAATGTCTTGGAGGTGAGAGTGGTGCTGTTGGCATTGCAGGCCCTCCAGAACTCTCTTCCCACCGGGACGATTGCAATTCAGACAGACAATATGTCCGTAGTATGGTACATCAACAAACAGGGTGGAACCAGGTCCTATCCTCTTTGTCGGGAAGCGCTCAGACTCTGGCAATGGGCGATCTCTTCTCACCGGTTTCTGGTAGCAAAACACATTCCCAGAAAGTCCAGTGTCATAGCAGACAGGCTGAGCAGGGACATTCTCATGCCCTACGAGTGGTCTCTCAACCAACTAGTAGTGGATCAAATATTCAGAAGGTGGGGTCAGCCTTGCTGCAACCTTTTTACAACCCCGCAAAACAGCAAGTGTCAGGACTTCTTCACCCTCTTTCCTCTTCCGGGCCTCTCTCCCAGAGATGCTCTAGTCCACAATTGGCCCCGGGGTCTCCTTTATGCTTTCCCCCCTTTTCCCTTAATCACTCAGTTAGTCCAGAAAGCAACTGCCTTGAGATCCAGGATGATCCTCATTGCCCCTTACTGTCCCCGACAATTCTGGTTTCCGTTCCTACAACGTCACCTACTGGAGCAGCCATGGCATCTGGACCCAGTGCCAGACCTTCTGACCCATCAATCGGGCAGGCTGCACCAATCCCTTTCGTCTCTCAACCTCACAGCTTGGTTGCTCCACTTCCAACCCTAGCCAGGCTTCACTTAATTTCTCAGTCAGTACGTGAGATTATCCTTGCCTCTCACAAGTCTAACACCAGAAGGACATACGCTAGTAAATGGAAACGTTTCTCTATTTGGGCAAGGAAAAATCAAGTCGACCCCTTCACTGCTCCTGTCCAAAAAGTTCTAGATTTTTTAGCGGAACTTTTCCAAAAAGGCTCCTCTTCAGCCACTATCAGAGTCCAGCTGGTGGCTATTGCAAATTTCCACGTTGGCTTGCCAGAATCCAGCATTATATCCCACAAGCTCTGCAAAGCTTTTCTGAAGGGTACCCAATTACTTAGGCCCCCAGTCAAAGACCCTCCTCCACCGTGGGATCTAAATTTGGTACTGTCATCATTAATTCTGCCTCCTTTTGAGCCTGCTGCCTCCTGCTCGTTAAAACTGCTCTCCTGGAAAACACTTTTCCTGGTAGCTATTACCTCAGCGAGAAGGGTTTTGGAACTACAAGCACTATCTGTGCGCCTCCCTTATCTTGTTTTTCACAAAGATAGAGTGGCTCTTAGGACTAATCCATCCTTTTTACCTAAGGTTCTATTTGAAAAAAATCTCAATCAGACCATTGATCTCCCAGTTTTCTTTCCAAATTACAGAGCTGAGAGAAGATTACATTGCTTGGACGTTCACTGGCAGCTATGCTTCTATCTGGATAGAACTAAACTAACGAGAAAATCAGAGCAACTCTTCTTATCTTACGCGGAAGGGAAGCAAGGCCTTCCAGTTTCTAAAGTGACCTTGTCCAGATGGTTGACCTCTCTTATCACTTTAATATATCAATTGAGGCATAAGGAGCTCCCTACCAAACCTAGAGCTCATTCAACTAGAGCATTAGCTTCCTCAGTTGCTTTTCAAGCGAGGTTACCTATGGATTCTATTTGTGCAGCGGCCACATGGGCCTCCTCTCATACCTTTATTTCTCATTACAAACTGGATATTGCCTCCAGAAATCATGCTGATTTTGGTTCCACTGTACTCGAGAGTCTGTTCCATTGAGCCACCCAGGACTAAGGTGCTAGGGACGCTGTCCCATCCAGCAAGAATGAAGGCGAGATTGACAACTTAACATTAAGAAGTTATGTGCTCACCATAACGTTCCATGTTAGTTGTCTTCTTCGCCTTCTTTCTTCGCCCCACCCTCCATCCCCCTAGCCTGGAAAGACCTAGAGTATTGGGTGAGACATTCTTTGTCACCAGGATTACCCCTTCACCTAGAGCTCTTGTCCCCTTTTTGGTAGCCCTGGTGAAAGACAGGCTGTGGGGCTCATAGTTGTATAGAGTTCATAGATTTATCCTTTCTTGTGGTGGGACATGTTTTGTCCATAGTGTTAGCTATCAAACGAGATCTGGGTATATGACGCCTAGCATTATGGGACATAGGTTAGCCTCGAGCCGTTAAAAATAGCTCTCGAGCTTTAGTATTAGGCCGAGTCGGAGCCGAGGTTCGGCTCCGAACCCATCCAGCAAGAAAGAAGGCGAAAAGAAGACAACTAACATGGAATGTTATGGTGAGTACATAACTTCTTATTATTTCCTATCCTGTATAAATTTTGCCTTCCAACATTTATATATAATGCTAATACATATCTGCAGTACATACAGTCCATAGTGCTGGAACTAGAAATGCATGGGAATTTGCAGTCTCAGTGCAGTATGATAAAATATGACACTTGAAGCTTTTGCTCCAATAAATCATCAGTAAATTTGCAAGTATTAAACTATCACAAATTTCTTGCAATAACTCTTTAAATACTGTTACTACTTACACATATATCAGGTTAAATATTTGCTGCATCCATTAACAAATAAAAAGTCACAGTGTGCGTTTATGACAATGGCCAGCTGTACCTGTGGCAGTATGAAACCAATGATGACTATATGAGGACTATGGACATTGCTGTATTGCACTGTAGGGATAGATGCATGTATAGAAAATGACAGAGAAGAAGTCCAAGGGAATGGCAGTCAGTAAGGGACTTTGGCTTCAGCTGTAAAAGAAGACACTACATGCAATATCGGGATTCATGACATTCAAGCAAATTGTCAGAAACATCATGAATACATCAGTGCCTACAAATGTATCTTGAATACCACTGGGATGTAACACTTAGTTACAGAACCTCCAGACACATGCAAATTTGATGTAAAAGTCTGAGAATTGGGACATACATAACACTGCTTTAGTATTAAAGTACAACACTCCCTCATACATTCTGGGCACCAGAGAGTAACTTGATCATGGCAAGGGCTATCTGCAAGTAACACTGTTAGTGTTCTTCATTCTCACTGCTGCAATAGTCTATATATAGTGCCCTACCAAAGACACAGCACCTGGCCAACTTGCCAAAGCTCTAACTTCCCTCCTTCTCACTCACTCAGGTTGCTAATAGGCTGCAGACTTAGCTCTAACTTCCCTCCTTCTCACTCACTCAGGTTGCTGATAGGCTGCAGACTTTGAAGGAAAGTATATTAGCAATTATAGTGAGGTAAATCTTCAGAATTTTACTGATAGGTAGAGGAGAAACATCTCTCCAGAGAAATTGCAGTTGGTCCAAAGCTTTTGCCTAACAGATAAGTGCCCATTTGGGAAACCCTCCCTTTCATAAATATTTTTATTGACTATAGCTGTACCCGGCCACACGGTGCTGTGGCTCAGTCTGGTTAAATGGAAAAGAAAGAAAAGAGAAAGCGCACGTTTCTAATATGTTTAATTTCACAATGCTTGTGGGTATACAATATTTTTTGTTGTTCCATTGTCTGTGCAGATATAGAGATTGTCTGGTTTGCCGACTCTAGAGCACGCAGCATATAATTGTCCATGTGAGAAGCAATCCATGTGTAGATGTAAACCGCACAATTCTAAATATTGGCCCTGAGCTTTGTTGATGGTGATTGCAAACGCCAATCGAATTGGGAATTGCAATCTCTTAAATTGAAATGGCATATCCGTTGGAATCATAGGAATGTGAGGAATGAGGACATCTTCACCTTTGAAAGGTCCTGTCACGATTGTTGCTTCTACGACGTTGCTCACTAATTTTTTTACTGCAAACCGTGTGCCATTGCAAAGCTTTGGCTAGTTGATATTTCACAACATAATAATTGGCACGTCAATTTTCAATTGCAGTACGTGCGGTGGCATCCCTGGCAGATCGACTGAATTCAAAAATTCTGTTGGATAATTAACCGCTTCATCTGCTTCCACAACAGTGTCGACGGACTTGTATGTGACTGCCTCGCTTTGAATGTTAGACTGAATAATATTGTTAAGTTCATAGACGTCTTTGTTTTTGGCCATAAGAATAGCTCGTTCAGTCAGCCAATCGTGATTCTTATAATTGGTTTGAATATTGGGAAATACTATTTCAACCAATTCTTCTTTTGACGTCACTAAATTGCAGAAGTTATGAGGCAATGAAATTTGTCCTGAGGTCAGATCAACCAGCACCTTTCCTTTCCCAATTTCCAGCAATTGATGTTAGAATATCTCAGCTGATCGATCATTTTTAAGCTGGACATGCATATTTGTAGTTAATTTTAACATCTTTACGTGTCGCCACAAAGTAGAGTATTTCAGGCAAGCATTTATTTCATCCGCTGGTGTCGATCGAGGGATTACAGGTAATGTTTGCCTGAAACCTCCTGCAAGCAATATTAATGCGTTCTCAAATGGTCTGATGTTTCCACGCAAATCTTGCAATGATCGATCAAGAGCCTCGAGTGATTTTTTGTGCGCCATTGTGCATTCATCCCAAACAATAAGTTTGCATTTTTGCAATACTTTTCCCATGCCGGATGCTTTGGAAATGTTGCACATGGGAGTTTTAATGAATTGCATGTTCAATGGCAATTTCAAAGCGGAATGAGCAGTTCTTCCACCTGGTAGCAATGTCGCAGCTATTCCGGACGATGCAAGAGCTAAGGCTATGCCATTTTGGGATCGAATTTATGATAAATTTGTCCTTTCACTTTGAAAGTTGGCATGAATTGAGCTGTTACGATTTCTGTGCTGAACGATGTCATTTGGAAGCATGAGTTGTATTTCCTGATGTTAGATAGGAAATGCTTTGATTCGACGGTATATCCGGCAAGCAAAATTTTTAATGGCTCTGGCGGTTCTCCAAGTTGAGGCAGCACATTCCTTTCGTTTCTCCATTAAATTTCAGAGCCTTGCAATAAGGACACACTTCATTCATAGTGCCGATGAGAACATGCCGGCTCAAACTATAATCATCAGCTGGGTTGTACCGGAATGCAAGGCGTTTGTAATCGCGTGATTGCTGAGCACGGAGCCATGTTTGCCGCTGATCTGCTGTTTCTCGTTGACGTCTTTCAGCCACTCTCAGCCTGTCGCATTCATTCTGTTGAGAACGAAGCAGATCTGAAGCTGCAGAACACGATTGCCGTGCGTATTCGAATGCAACGTGTGACATCTATATAATAGTAGGTATATAAAAACATGCGCGTATTCGAATGCAACATTGTGTGAAAATTTCAAAGCAATCGGTGAAGAACTTTCGGAGATTTAAGATTTTGAACAAACGAACATTTACGTTTTTATTTATATAGATTAGCGGCATTTTTATGATATAGGCTTAACATTAAAAAATAAAAAGAAAACAAAAATCAGCTATTTGTGGTTTCCATTTTAAGAATACCATCTGCTTTGCTACCTGTTGCTGTTTTTAATGCAATTAGAATGTTTTCTCATTTCTGAGATAACTGTTCATTGATATTTCTGACTAAAAGTTTAGGATCTGATGGTACAATTTTCATTATACTGCTTGTGTTTACTAATCTGGGGTATTTCTTTTTTTGGTCTTTGGGGAAGGGAAGTGTGATGTTATGCTTACTAGTGAATGCTTACCTTCTCTCAGTGTTACTCAGCTTACTGTATTGGTAATCATGTTCTCCTTTAGCTACAGCATGGATAATATTCCTGGTTCTGCTTCTTCCACTCTTATACATAAAAAAAAAAAAAAAAAAAAACAAGTAAAATTATTGCCTCAGCCTATGTTTAATAACTCTGGCATGGTGAGAGACAATTCCACATACCACTTAACAAATGCCTTGGCTCCTTCCGGTGTGGCTGTAATGGCCACTATGGCCCAGGGGTTAGACATGCCGTCAAGGGCTGTTCTAGTGCCTGTTACAGGTATGGAAGAATCAAACAGTTTAAGTACAGCAGTTTCCTGGGAAAGACACGTCTTACCAAGGATAGTAGACAGCAATCTTCCAGATATATATTCCTAGAAAAAAGAAGCAAAAATATAATTGCAGGGCAGATAATCAGGTTGTATATAAGTCAGATGTTGTAGTTTGACTGTTTTGCAGTTAGTTAATTCCTAGGGCTGTTTGCTTTTTCACATTTGTGCAGGTATGGCTAGAGAATAGTATATATTTTAACGTGATGAGAATTCTGACAGAGATGCAGTGACTCTGTTCAGCAATCCATTTCCCAGAACTGTGACATTTCAGATAGCAAATCTGAAGTTAATCTTAGGCATTTTTTTTTTCTGTGCTGAAACTGTTGCTAGACTCAGGGATGTTTTTGCTTTGGAATAAACAGGGGCTGCCCCAGAACCGCAATACCTCTTCCTTCCATTTGGAAGCTGTAGAAGATGCTTTTAAAGCTTCCTGCAAGGCATCTCATTCATTGGCTGCAGTTCCAAAGAAAGCTGATAAGCAGCATTGGGTCTCTTCAGATTATAAATGTCTTTATACTCAACTGTGAGCTGACCTTGCTGTAGTAACTCCAGAAGCAACAGATAACAGGAAATCCTTGGCTTTCTCTAACACAGTACCCTCTGATAAGGAGGCCAGGTGGTTAGACAAAAAGGGTAAGAAACATTTTGCTTCTACTATGTTAATGTTTATGATCTTGAATTATCAGGGCTATATGTGGGAGTTTGTGCTAAAATGTGCTTATAGTTTAGCAAGAGTATCACAGGATACCTTCTCCTTGAAAAGAACCAGACACCAGGCAGGGTAAGGTTATAAGGTAAAAAAAAAAAGAAAATTGTAAGCTTGTTTCCTACCTTTCCTGTAATTAGTGTTCCAGATACAGATTTGCTGTATCCAGGACTGTTTGTAAGCTTCTGAGCCCCCCAAGCCTTTCTGTGTTGGAGGGAAGCCTTCTAGCTTATCAGTGGGAGTGGTAAGCATTAGCTAATCTGTCTACCACATAAGGAGTGGTTCTGGCCCAGAATTTGTAGTTATTGTCATCTTAAAAGTACTCAATTGTATTTATTACTGCTTGGTGTAACTCATTCTAAGCCTTTTAGTTTAAGCACTTGGGCTTCAGACCAGTTGTTTTACATTAAGAAGGTTTGTGGTCTGCACTGTAGTGGCAGAACAGGTAGCTTACATCCTTCTAAGTTGGGAACTGCTGATTGAGGGCTCAGTGTCTGTTATTCTAAAAGTGTATTAATTCTGGTTTAAGCACTTGGGCTTCAGGCCAGTTATTTTACATTAAAAGGGTTCGTGGTCTGCACTCTTGTGGGAGGAGAGGCCGGACTCTGGCCTTCTGAGCTGGGAATTTCTGGTTAAAGGCTTATAGTGCCTGCATATTTGAACTGCTTCTTACTGAAATTGGTACACCTTGTTTGCTGTAGCATAGACTAGATCCAGGCCTGCTGAATCTAGCTTTGTTTGTATAACTTGAGCACTAATCCAGGCTTTCTTTAAAGTATTCAATTGTATTTATTACTGCTTGGTAGTAACTTGATTAAAGTGTAGCTATCATTCTAAGTCTTTTGGATTAAGCACTTGGGCTTCAGACCAGTTGTTTTACATTTGGAAGGTTTGTGGCCTGCACTGTGGTGGCAGGACAGGTAGCTTACATCCTTCTAAGTTGGGAACTGCTGATTGAGGGCTCAGTGTCTGTTATTCTAAAAGTGTATTAGTTCTGGTTTAAGCACTTGGGCTTCAGGCCAGTTATTTTACATTAAGAAGGTTCATGGTCTGCACTTTTGTGGGAGGAGAGGCTGGACTCTGCCCTTCTGAGCTGGGAATTTCTGGTTAAAGGCTTATAGTGCCTGCATTTTTGAACTGTTTCTTACTGAAATTGGTACACCTTGTTTGCTGTAGCATAGACTAGATCCAGGCCTGCTGAATCTAGCTTTGTTTGTATGCTTGTTATTTCCCTGAAACGCTAATTCCACCTAAAACGCGGCTTTTCAGTGCTTCTGTGGATCCCTAGTGATATCTGCATTGCTTACTGTACTGATTTCCTTGTTTCACTTGAAAGAAAGTTACTGTTTGTCGTTTTTGCATTTAAGTTACCTGTAACACATTGCATTTAGTGATATCTGCATTGCTTACTGTACTTATTTCCTTGTTTCACTTGAAAGAAAGTTACTGTTTGTCGTTTTTGCATTTAAGTTACCTGTAACACATTGCATTTAAGTTACCTGGCACTTGCTCACTAAAGCAATTATGTAAGTCAGCACTAAAAAATTAAAAGCACTACACCCTCACAAACTCCCCTTGAGTACCTTGTTCCCCATTGGCCCTTTTTTTTAATTATGAAGGAATTCCCAATACTATTTTAGCATGTCCAAAGGTTAGTTGTCAATCTCCTCTTCGGTCCAGCTGGTGAATCTGGGTATCTTGAGGCAATGTTACAACTGCCTCATGTACACAGACAACCCTCTCCTCCTCCCAACAAATTCCAACACATGTGAGAGATGCAACCATATAGCAAAACTGGAGGCTAAGCTCTCTCAACTCAGTACTGGCGTAACCAGTCAGGTGGAGAAGGAAATCACACTCACTACAATTCCAGCCTCACATAGACCTACCACGACAGCAAACCAAACACATAAGCACACAAAAACGTACTCGGAGGCTCTAAATAAAAATCTGCCTAAGCAGCAGAGACCTCCAAAGCAGACACCCAAGCAACCGCTATCCCAAAACAAAACACATGCAACACATATCTCACAAAGCCAGTGTGCCGAACAGTCACAGCCCTTAAGGCTAAACAACACACCTGATATACTTGTAATAGGTGACTCTATCGTCAGGCACACTGACGTCCCGCTCACCAGGCTGAACAAGGAGAAGGTCACGGTGAGCTGCCTGTCGGGCGCTAGCATCCACCACATAACACAAGCACTCAGGTCACTCCAAGGCAAGTACAAATATGAGTCAGTCATTGTCCATGCTGGTGTGAATGACCTGAGATGTACCTCCCTGGACTACATGAAAAGAGACATAGAGGAGCTCTCTGAGCATGTAGCCCAGGCCAGTATGACCCTGACCTTGAGTAGCATCTTACCCTGACCAAGAATGATGCCACAATATGAAGACAAGATGATCAATTTCAACAATTGGCTTAAGTATTGGTGTCATTCAAAGTGGATCCAATGCCTGTCAGCCTGGGATGACATGCTCGACAAGCCACGATGCTTCGCTAGGGACGGCTTGCACCTGTCACCCCTGAGCTTTCGGATATTGGCAAAGGCTCTTGCTACCTCCATAGTGCCTTTTTTAGGCAAGGCTCAAAAGACAAACCCACCTCCATAGGTATCACAAGGGATAAGAAACTAAGAGTAATGCTACTCAACGCCAGAAGTCTAAACCTCAAGATGCATGCACTCGAAACTCTCCTTAGCATGGAGAACATCGATATCTGTGCAGTAACAGAAACCTGGTTCAAGGCTCCCGAGAGAACCCCAGCACTACCAGGTTATACCTCATACCATGCTTTACGGCCTCAAAACTTGGACCGAACCACAAAAGGAGGGGGAGTATCAATATTCGTCAAAGATACCCACACCTCCAGGTTGGTGGCACAGCACGAAGCATCAGAGACTATCCATGTGCAACTAACAGTGGGTAAACCTGCCTTCCAGTTTATAGCCTGCTACAAACCACCCTCCCAAACCCAGGAACCCCACTTGGCCTTCCTGAGAACACTGGAAAATATGAAGGTCTCTCCAAACACCATTATACTGGGCGACTTCAACTACCCAAACATAGACTGGGAGCATTGCTCTAGCTCCAACGCCCTAGCCCAAAGGTTCCTAGAATTTATAAACTCAAATGCTATGGAACAACTTGTTACCACTCCCACAAGAGGGAAAAACATACTGGACCTGATCATCACCAACATGGGGACTCTATGCTCCAGACCAGAAGTGTATCCCTCACTGGTAAGATCAGACCATAAACTAATCTCACTGGATATTCACATCCCGACCCCACCCCCTGCCCAGAAAACCACAGTGAAAAACTTCTCTAAAGCAAATTTCACACTCCTCAAAACTGAGGTGGAATCCTTCAAAGCTCCCGGGCTTGTGGAAAATACGTCCTAGACCGCAGAATCCTTTATAAACGCATTCTATGAACACCTTCAGGAATGCATGGTTCATGCAATCCCAAATAAAACCAAGACCCAATCCTCCGAAGGCAGACGTCCTGTCTGGTAGACCCCAGCCATAAACAAACTATACAATAGAAGGAGGAAGCTACTACATGATAGAGCAAAATCCCAAAAAGGGAAGGCATCTCTGATCAGTATTAGCAAAAAACTACGGGCACTCATAAAATCGTCTAAGGCCAGCTTCGAGAGAAAAATTGCACAGGACACAAAGAATAATCACAAGGCTTTCTTTAGTTATGTTAGGAACCTGGGTGGGAATTCCCAGATATGCTCAGAATTAGTCCAAAATGACAAAAAATACACCGAACTCACAGACATTGCCATCATCCTAGCTGACAGGTTCAGTGCAAATTTCTCCCCCCCCCCCACCAAAAGGACAAATATCTATCCCAGCAGAGTGCTGCCCCCCTGACATCTCAGATGCTCAGGTAAGAGCCGCCCTCTCCAAACCAAAAAACACAGCATCAATGGGACCAGACGGTGTCCCGGGCTGCGTCCTACATGAACTCCAAGAAGAGCTAAACCCAAACATAAAACTACTGTTCAATCTCAGCCTTACTACATGATATGTACCCAAAGAGTGGCGTACAGCAACAGTGGTCCCTCTCCACAAAGCTGGTGCCTCAACAGATCCTGGAAACTATTGCCCCATAAGCCTGACTAGCTTGGTCTGCAAAGCTATGGAAAGGATCATCATGGACCTCATAAATAAAGATATTGGGGACCTACAGACACTGGATCCTACCCAGTTCGGCTTTGTTAAGGGCAGATCTTGCCTCTTAAACCTGGTTGATTTCTTTGAAACAGTCACCAAGGCCATTGACGAGGGGAAGGTGGTCCACACAGCCTACCTGGACCTCACAAAAGCCTTCGATACAATACCCCACTTAGGCATTATAGATAAGCTCACCAGCTTAAATATAAACCCCTATGTCACTAGATGGGTTGCAAACTGGCTCAAGGACAGAACCCACATGGTTAGAATTGCTGGAGCCATGTCAGACTCCAAACCAGTTACAAGTGGTGTCCCACAAGGCTCAGTCCTGGGACCTCTCTTGTTCGGTATATATTTCTCGGAGGTACAGGCCAACACGGAAGGACTGTGGCTGACCAAGTTCGCAGATGACTGCAAACTGGGCACCATAATCGACTCTCCAGCCGACACAAGCATCCTCCAAAAGGGCCTCATAGAAACAGACAACTGGTGCCAGAGCCATGGCCTCAAGCTAAACGCCAAAAAGTGTATAGTCATCCCCTTTGGCAAAAACAAAGTGCCCACAAATGACCACATAGGTGGTAATGCACTAAGTACAGAAGAAGTAATTAGGGACCTGGGGACCCAAGTTGATAGCAATCTCTCATTTGACAACCACGTGGCCAAAGTGGTTAGAAAAACATTTTATATAGCCCACCTAATCATGAAGGGATTCACATCTAGATCAGGGGATGTCATCGTGCCTCTTTACTCATCCCTCATCAGGCCCATAATTGAGTACAATGCCCCTTTTGGGATGTACCTTACCAGACACCTGCAGCAACTGGAAATACCCCAAAAGCACTTCACCAAGAGGATCAAAGGGCTCAAACAGATGCCATATGCTGCCCGGTTAAAGAAACTCCAGCTCTACTCAGTGGCATACTGCCTACTCAGAGGCGATCTGTGCCTGACGTATAAAGCCATATCCAACCCGGAATTAATGGACATGCTGCACCTCAGAAAATCCAAATCACATCGAGCTACGCGCTCGAGAGACTTGAACCTCAACACTGAAATAAATAGGACATGCTGGAGGGACAGATTCTTAACCCAGAGGCTCCCTTCACTCTGGAATAAAATCCCAGTCCAGGTTAGGCAGAGTCCCTCATTGACTCTCTTCAAGAGGAATCTTGATGAGTGGATGGGAGATCGTAGGTTTACCCCGGGTATGACTTCTGTGTCACTGTTAGACAGAGGCACAGTATACTAACCTCAAAAATGGGCATAGCAAAATTAATTTAAAATGGGTGACGAAAGCCAAACACACTCTGGCTAGGCTTATAAATGCCCTAGGGCAGATAGCCTAGTATGAACCTATGAACCTATAAGTGCTTTCGCTCCCTTTATTCACACTCAGTACAAACGGAACTTCATCAGATACAAAACCTTACACACACACACACTTTTTTATATACGATTCAATTAATTAGTCACAGTCAATTAACGCAAATGAAACTAATTAAATATACTCTCAAGTTTAAAACAAATATATATATTTTATAGTATTTTCTTTCTTTAAAAATATATATCTATGTAAAATACATGAATAGTTCTCCTATAAAAAACACATATAATAAACATTTCCTACATTTAATCTGTTAGGAAAATATTTTTATGAGTAACAATACATATATTAAATATTAAATTAATTGTTTCCATGTTCAACAACTTATAACATTTTTATCTAATCTCATCTGCCTTTAAATGAAGCAAGATCCTTAGAGAAATCCTATTGTTGAGTCCAGGAAAAACTGTGGCATTCAACCCAAACCAGGCCATTTCTCAGTCCTTTGGAGATAGAACAAACAGAAATCCCAGCCTAAAAACAAGCAGGCTCCCAAAAGAAAATGTCAGGTGGATAACTTCCAAACCAAATAAAAGAAGTTACTTTCCTAAAAAAGAGTCAAGCTCCAGCTAATGAATGACTGTGTCAGGAACCTGATCATCTTACCATTACCTCCTGCCCCACTTGCCTTACTTCTCTCTCCTTGACTGACCCTCAGTGGCTTAGGATGGGACCAGAAGATTTCAGACAGATGAGAGTTGAAAGTGATTCAAGAATGATTGACTTGGCAGTGGGTGGAGTCTCCACCTCCTTTCAGGGGAACCCCACCATGTCCATCAAACCAGATAGACCTGTTCCACCAGTGCTGCGTCATATGTTAGACACAGAGGTCATACAGCCAGTACTTGTAGATCACTTGGCATGGGCAAAGGTTTTTATTCACTTCAGATTGCTGGGCATCCATGTATTTCCATATTTAGATGACTTGCTTATTTGTGCAGAGTCTTCTCCCAGATGCTTGGAGTCCCAAACAAAGGTTTCCAACTTCCTGTCACAGCTGGGATTTTACTTGAACCTATAAAAGTCATGTCTCACCCCTTGTTACAAAATTGTCTTTCTGGGCTGTCTTATAGATACACTCAGGAAAAAGGCCTTCCTTCTATAAAAAAAGGTAAAAGCTTGCCAACAGATATTTCAGAGTTTTACACAACAGTTTCAGGACCCTACAAGAAAATTTCTCAGGATTTCAGGCCTCACCACATCCATAATTTTCATGATACTACTTGTCAGATTACACATGAGAAGAAAATGCAGTGGTACCTAAAAAATTCTTAGTCCCAGCACCTGATTCCCTTAGACTTTCAGATTCTTGTGCTGGGTTTTGTGAGGTGAGAATTGCAGCAGTGAAGGGATCAAATGGCTCTTAATTCAAGACTCACTTTCTCTCTTCCAATCTGTTCAGATGTGCCCTTCAGATTATGCTTGTTGTGCAGTTTCCATGCGATTAAAAGTGCAAGATCTGTGGGACTCTTCACCCAGGCCAAACCACATAAGCATCAATGGATTGCTTGCAGTGGTTCATGCTTTGAAAACTCTACACTATCTGTTGTCTCTGGACCCTTTACAGGTGGTTACAGACAACACCACAGTGATGTGGTATCTCAACAAACAGGGGACTACAAGGACATACTCTCTTTGCTGTATGGCAGTGATAGCTTGGGAGTTGGCTGTTCAGCATTCTGTGCCTCTTCAGGCCTCCTACATTCCTTCAGGGCCAGGCATTGTGGCAGATAGACTCAGTAGCCCCTGGGCAGACCCTCACAAGTGGAAACTCAGTTCAGGCATGTTCCAGGACTTGATCCAAATGTGGGGAATAAATGAAGTAGTTCTGTTCACCTCCTTACAAAACAGACAACTAGAAAAAAAATGTTCAAGATATCCACTTAGCTAAGCATCTAGAACAGATTGTGCATCATTCCCTTGGCCAGGAATGTTCCTGTATGCCTTTCCACCTTTTCCAATGATTTTCAAAGTATTTCTCAAGATTCAGAAAGAATTATCAAAAATCATTGTGGTGACTTCCTTTTGGCCTAGGCAAAACTGGTACTCCCTTGTTATGGAATTGGCCAAAATAAACTATCACAAGCTTTCACACAGCACAAGGGGGGTTGCTACACCCTGACATCAATCAACCGTAACTGATGGCTAGCATGATCCACTTTTAATACCTTTTAGGCACCTTTTCATGAGAACATGCAGCAGCAAGTACTAAAGGTGACAAAGAAACCTGGGACTAGAAAGTGTTATCTTGGCAAATGGAAGAGATTTTCTAGTTGGTGTCTTGCCTATCACATATGCCCAAAAAGAGAGGTAACACCTCTGATTCTCACATATTTTTGTGAGCTGCTTAATGACGGCTTATCATAAGCTTCCTTCTAGGTGCATCTTGCAGTCATCTTAGCTCGTCTGCCAATGATTCCCCCTCTCTCTTCTATATTTGTGGTCAAACAGTTTTTGAAATGAGTATTGCACATGATACCCCCTCACAAGCAAATTCCTTCTCCTTGGGATTTCTGTTTTGCTCTAGAATAACTGGCATTAGCTCATTTTGAACTTGTCTTTCATGAAGATTTGCAGTTTGTTCCTTTGAAAACTATTTTACTTGCTGCTTAAGTTATACATCTGCAAGGCAAGTATCCGACTCATAACCTGTCATGGTTGGGAACCTAGTCTGTTTTTACAGAGAGTAAGGGTCACATTACACAACTCCTTCATTCATGTCTAAAGTGTTTTTCTGATTTTATGATGAATCAAGCCATCAGTCTCATAGTTTTCTTCCCAGAGCCAAATAACAAGGGAGAACCAATTCTATTTAAATTGGATGTGCACAGAACCAAGTCCATTAGGAGGGCTAATCAGCTGTTTGTTTCCTATGCTGTGACTAAGAAATGCCAACCCGTGTCTAAACAGATTTTATCCAGATGGTTGTCCCTTCTGTTTTTTATTTTTTATTTTTCCTTTATCATTCCCACCATGATGTTACTATTCCAGGTAAAGTTAAGGCATACTCTACCAGGGCCTTATCCACCTTGACGGCATACTAGAAAGGGTTGGACTCTAGAAGCATTCTAAAGTCAGTAACTTGGTCCTCTCTTCATACCCTTACAAAGCAGTACAAACTAGATTCCTTCTCTAGGTCCAGGACAGGCTTTGCTAGGACCATTCTCTAGGGGCTCCTGGAACCGTATCCTTCCTTCTTCCAGGTAGTGTAAGGCTTGAGAATCTACTCATAGGCTTCTACAGGAATATGAATGAAGAATATAGAACATTTGTGTAAGTCCTACTCATCCAAAACAGCAGATATTCAAATTTCTTCATCTCTGCAGGAGTGACACCCACCCACCATCACCACAGAACCTCCTTTGTTATGGTTGTTGTTGTTGCTGTTTAGATATATATATATATATATATATTTTTTTTTTGTGATTATTGATTGTTGATTACTGGTTCAGGTTTAATCTAGCTTTCTTTCTCAGAGAATTAAAATCCTGAAGATTTACCTCACCTCCAAAAAGGGTGTAGCGTATCAGCAGCTAGAGTGAGTGACAGAGAAGAGGACTTAGACCTTTGGCAACCTAACCAGGTGTTGTGTAATTGGCAGGAGTATCCCCTTAGACTACTACAGCAATGAAGAAATTTGAGCATCTACTTTATTTATTTATTTATTTGACATTTGTTGACAGTGAATGTCCAACTGAGCATAAGCCCTTTTTCAGTGGAGGCCCAGGGAGAAAAGCTGTAATACAGAACACACTAAAGATACAAATAATTATACATAGTGAGACTAAACAAGCATTAAAAACAATGGATGATCTGTTTATCATAGATAGGTAGGTATAATATGCAAAGTAGCTGTACAGTTCAATACAATTGTATATTAAGGGAACAGAAAGAAAGAAAGAAAATAGAATGAAGTAGATCTAAGAAAAGGAAAGGCCCGGATAAATGGGGATGGTTACATCAGGAAGGGCATCCGGTGTAAAGTTTTGCCAAATCATACATGCAGACAACAGTACAGAAATACATACCGGATTGGTCGAGGCCAGGGTTAACAACGACCGCCACCAGTACTGTTGGTCAACAGGGTGCTGGCGGAAATTGGGCTACTGTTGGCCGAAAGAAGAGAAAAGGGGGAAGGCATGCCCGAAGGCAGGTAAAGGCTAGGACTGTGATAGTGAGGGTCGGAACTTTGAATGTTGGCAGTATGACTGGTATAGGGAGAGAGCTAGCTGATATGATGGACCGAAGGAAGGTTGCTATATTGTGTGTGCAAGAGACCAGATGGAAGGGGAGCAAGGCTAGGTGTATCGGAGGCGGTTTCAGATTGTTTTATCATGGTGTAGATGGGAGGAGAAATAGCGTAGGCATTATCCTGAAGGAACAGTATGCTAAGAGTGTTTTGGAGGTGAAAAGAGCGTCGGATAGAGTGATGTTTATGAAGCTGGAAATTGATGGTGTAATGATGAATGTTGTTAGTGCATATGCTCCACAAGTTGGGTGTGTGATGGATGAGGAAGAAAAATTTTGGAGTGAGTTGGATGAAGTGGTGATGACTGTACCCAAGGGTGAGAGACTGGTGATTGGAGCAGATTTCAGTGGGCATGTTGGTGAAGGGAACAGAGGGGATGAGGAAGTGATGGGTAGGTATGGTGTTAAGCAAAGGAATGCAGAAGGTCAGATGGTAGTGGATTTTGCGAAAAGAATGGACATGACTGTGATGAATACGTATTTTAATAAGAGGGAGGAGCTTACAAGAGTGGAGGAAGATACACACAGCTGAATTATATCTTATATAGAAGGGCCAGTCTGAAGGAGATTGGAGACTGTAAAGTGGTGGCAGGAGAAACTGTAGTTAGGCAGCATAGGATGGTGGTTTGTAGGATGACATTGGTGATCAAGAAGAGGAGGATGAGTGTGAGGGCAGCACCAAGGATCAAATGGTGGAAATTAAAAAAGGGTAATTGTGAGGTGATGTTCAGGGAAGAGTTAAGACAGGCACTGGGTGGCAGTGAAGAGTTACCGAATAGCTGGGTAACTACAGCAGAGCTAGTAAGAGAGATGGCTAGAAAGGTGCTTGGTGTGACATCTGGAAAGAGGAAGGAGGACAAGGAGACCTGGTAGTGGAATGAAGAAGTACAGGAGAGTATACAGAGAAAGAGGTTAGCGAAGAAGAAGTGGGATTGTCAAAGAAATGAAGAAAGTAGACAAGAGTATAAAGAGAGAGGTGGCGAAGACTAAGGATAAGGCGTATGAAGAGTTGTATAAAAGGTTGGACAGTAAGGAGGGTGAATAGGACCTGTACCGATTGGCTAGACAGAGGGACCAAGCTAGTAAAGATGTGCAGCAGGTAAGGGTGATAAAGGATAATGAGGAAACGTACTCACAAGTGAGGAGAGTGTGTTGAGCAGATGGAAAGAGTACTTTGAGGGGTTGATGAATGAAGAGAATGAGAGGGAGAGAAGGTTGGATGATGTGTGGATAGTGAGTCATGAAGTGCAGTGGATTAGCAAAGAGGAAGTAAGGATAGCTATGAAGAGGATGAAGAATGGAAAGGCTGTTGGTCCAGATGACATACCTGTGGAAGCATGGAGGTGTTTAGGTGAAATAGCAATGGAGTTTTTAACTAGACTGTTTAATGAAATCTTGGAAATTGAGAGGATGCCTGAGGAATGGAGAAAAAGTATTTTGGTACCAATTTTTAAGAATAAGGGTGATGTGCAGAGCTGTAGTAACTACAGAGGGATTAAACTGATCAGTCACAGCATGAAGTTATGGGAAAGAGTAGTGGAAGCTAGGTTAAGAAGGGAGATGATGATTAGTGATCAGCAGTATGGTTTCATGCCAGGAAAGAGCACTACAGATGTGATGTTTGCTCTGAGAGTGTTGATGGAGAAGTACAGAGAAGGTCAGAAGGAGTTCCATTGTGTCTTCGTGGATTTAGAGAAAGCATATGACAGGGTGCCTAGAGAGGAGTTATGGTATTGTATGAGGAAGTCAGGAGTGTCAGAGAAGTATGTAAGAGTGGTACAGGATATGTACGAGGGTAGTGTGACAGTGGTAAGGTCTGCATTGGGAGTGACGGATGCATTTAAGGTGGAGGTTGGATTACATCAAGGATCAGCTCTGAGCCCTTTCTTATTTGCAATGGTGATGGACAGGTTGACAGACGAGATCAGACAGGAGTCCCTGTGGATTATGATGTTTGCAGAAGACATTGTGATCTGTAGTGAGAGTAGGGAACAGGTGGAAGACAGATTCCTTGTCCTTTCACCACGGGATGACGTCGGGGAAGACGTTGACGTTTTATGGATAACGTCTTTTTTATTTGGACAGGTAACATAGACCAGTTGGAGAAATTTGTAGAACAAATGAATGATGCTACTACCTAGCTGAAGTTTACTATGTTCTCTTCCCCTACAAGTGTGGTATTTCTAGATGTCTTTGTGGAAAGGTTAAATGATGGTTCCTTCAACACAGGAGTGTTTAGGAAGGAGTGTCATAGGAATACACTTCTACACAGGAAGAGTATGCACCCTAATTATGTCTTCCATAATGTGGTGAAAGGACAAGGAATGCATATTTCAAGATTGAATAATACTGATACAGGCTATTCGTCTGAGCTAGTAAGTCTGAAGAATAGATTTTTACGACGTGGATATGGTCAACATGATTTAGATACAGGGTTACATGACATTGATTCCCTTAGGTTAGATAGGGCTAAACCCTATTTTTCTAACATTAGGGATGATGAGAGAACTGTATATCCTACTCAAAATCCAGAGATTAAGATACCTATGTTCTATACTACAGATAATAGAAAGATCTATGAGATATTTAACAAACATTGGGATGTCCTTATGACAGATCCAGATATCAGTAGTATCATTGGTAAGAAACCCAAGTTTAGATATAAGAACAAACATAACTTAAAAAGGATGCTCTGTTATCCACATGTTGACCATACGGATACATCCTTGTGGCGAATGTAACTTTTGTGGTTACATAGACATGACTGGGAAATTTACACATCCTGATACAGGGATAGAATATTGCTTCAAGTGTTCAGCGAATTGTAATACTGAACATGTAGTCTAGCTCGCTGTCTGCACAATCTGTCAATCGTTTTATATAGGAAAAACAGATAGATACCATAAGAACAGGATTAGAGAGCATATATATAATATCAGGATAGGTTTGGTTACTAATGCTTTAGCCAAACATGTGATTATGACAGGACAGGATCATGTCTTTAGATTCATGGTAGTGGAGGTTATTCAACCAAACTACCGGGGGGGGGGAATGTTAGGAATATCACTGAAGAAAGGGAAGTTAAATGGATTATGCGCTTAAGAGCTGATATGGGAAAGGGACTGAATGAGAGGGCCTCCATTAGACCCTTTCTTAAGTCTAAGAGTATGCGTGTTATGCAGTTGATTTAACTTCTATGGATTGTAGTAATTTTTAGTAGTTTTTAAATTTCGGTAATAACTTTATCATAGCTATTACATTTCCTTTTTATCTTATGGGTATATGTATACATGTGATTTTTGTATGCTATATAGTGCTGCGGTAGCGTTGTCGCCTCACAGTAAGACATTGTCCGGTTTGATTCACAGCTAAAGCGTCTCCTGTGTGGAGACATACGTGAATGGGCGTACCTTCCTTGAAGGTTGTGCGTAAGGGCTGGCAACTCGGCACATAAAAATCTACTTCCAATCATTAGCGGGCCGGAGTTCCGCTGTGGCGACTCCTAACCGGGAAAAAGCCGAAAGACACACACACATATATTCTGTTTTTTATATATGAAGTAGAATGCATGACTGTTTCTACTTCTGTCCCTTTAATATGGAATCATTAATTAAAAGTGTGACATGATGTCATAATTGTATTAGTACAGGTATTTAAGGATTCATTAACCACTGGCACATTGTTTTAATGGTCTGAGAAAACTGATTTGTGAAAGCGCTTAGCATCTATGTGCACGAAATAAAGCTGCTGTTTTGAATTCTACATCTGAGATTTATTTTAATTGAACTGAGCTGCATGGTTGTCTTCGCTGCTTTATACTCTGTTGCCACTATAATCATTTTTATCAGCAGTGTGATATTTGCTTTGGGGAGTGTTGATTTGTGCTTTTTTATACTTATAGAAGTTATTGTAGGTTTAGTAGGAGTGGGGGGGAGGAAAATTAAGGTAATGACTGGACATAGGTTCATAGGTTGGTACTAGGCTACTGGATCTAGAGCCTATACAGGCCTAGCCATAACAACTCCCTGGCTATTTCTTCCCACAGTATTTACTTCCCTGGACCCCTGTCTAACAGGGCGACTGACGTGATCCCTGGGGTGAATTTTCTATCTCTCATCCAATCATCAAGGTTCCTTTTGAAGAGGGCCAAAGAGGTGCTCTGCATGACATATATGGGCAATCTATTCCAGATTCTGGGGAGTCTCTGGGTCAGGAACCTATCCCTCCAGCATGTTTTATTCATTGCGATGACAAGGTTTAGATCCCTGGGGCGTGTGGCCCTGAGGGATTGGGATTTCTTTAAGTGTAGCATGTCCAACACCTCTGGGTTTAACATAGTCTCGTACGTTAAGCAGAGATCGCTTCTGAGTAGACGATATGTGTATATGAGTATAGGTGGAGTTTTTTTTAGATGGTCAGCATAGGGCATCTGATTTAGGCCTGTGATTCTTTTAGTGAGGTATTTCTGCGGCCTTTCTAGTTGTTGCAGATGTCTTGAGAGGTACATACCAAATGGGGCGTTGTATTCTATAATGGGTCTAATGAGGGATGAGTACAGTGGGACAATGACCTCCTTTTTTCTGGATGAAATGCCCTTAGTGATGAGGTATGCCACATAGAAGAATTTCCTGGCTGTTGTGGTGATGTGGTTATTGAAGGTGAGACGACTGTCCACCTGTGTCCCTAAGTCTCTTATCACACTTTTGGTGTTTAGTGTACTGCCACTTATGTGGTAATTCATGGGTACATGTTTTTTCCCCAAAGGGGATAACTATACATTTCTTGCCAATGAGCTTGAGCCCATGGCTCTGGCACCAAGCATCTGTTTCTGTAAGGCCCTTTTGTAAAATCTCCACATCATTTGGGGATTCAGTAATGGCTTCCAGTTTGCAGTCATCTGCGAACTTTGTTAGGCAGAGTCCCTTAGTGTTGGGCTGTACTTCAGAGAAGTAGATGTCAAACGAAAGCAGTTCCAGGACTAACCCTGAGGTATTCCACTTATCACTTGTCTGGAGCTGGATTTGGAGTCGGCTACTTTTACAGTGTGGGTTCTGTCAGTAAGCCAATTGGCAACCCATCGAGTGATATAGGGATTAATGCCCAGCTGAGTAAGTTTATCTATGATTCCAGAGTGGGAGATGGTGTTGAAGACTTTGGTGAGGTCCAGATAGGCTGTGTGGACCAGCTTACCCTTGTCCACGACTCTGGAGACTGATTCGAAGAAGTCAATGAGGTTCAGGAGACAAGATCGGCCCTTCACGAACCCAAACTGTGTGGGGTCCAGTGTTTGAAGGTTGCCAATGTCTTTGTTTATAAGTTCCATGATAATATGTTCCATGGCCTTGCAGATCAGGGTCGTCAGACTGATGGGGCGGTAGTTCCCGGGATCCAAGGTGGATCCCCCCTTGTGGAGTGGGATAACTGTAGCCATGTGCCACTCAGTGGGCATGAAGCCTGAGGTGAGGCTATGATTAAACATGACACTTAGGTGAGGTGTCGTGTGGTCCCATGGATGCTGTATTCTTAGCTTTGGAGAGTGCGTTTTTTACCTGTGTGGCCATTATTAGTGGAATTTGGCAATCTTTCTGTATTGATATGGGCCCCTTAGGGGATGAGAGGGGGGTGGAGTTTGCAATGAATCTATCTGCCAGGATACTGGCAATATGCTTGGGATCAGTATATTTAATGCCATTCTGTTGTAGCTCAGAGCAGATCTGAGCATTGCCATTTTGATTCTTGACATAACTATAGAATGCCTTGTGGTTGTCTTTGGAATCTTTGGCAACTGAAGGATGAAAAGGAGGAAATAGTTGAGAGAAAGGAACAGAGGGAATTTGAAGCCAATTATGGTGGGTGGGTACAGTGACAGAGCCAAGTACTGTATAGAATGTTTTTGAGAGCAGCCTTGAAATTCTGGGAGTGGGTAATATTTCTGATGTATAGTGGAAGTTTATTTTAGGCTTGGGCAGGAGAGTAGCTATACAGAATTTGGCCAGTTTTGCTTCTAGGTTTATAGATAGAGAGAAGGTTTTGCTGAAAAGTTTTTCAAATTCTAGATAAGAAATGTTAGATGTTCATCATATTGATCTTTGCTGCATGCTGGGCAGATAAGTTCCCTTTGGGGGAAAAAAAAAACTTCCAGATTTTAATTTATTATTTAAATGTAGCCTACTGGTTAGGACAGTTGTTTTTCATCTAGGAGTTTGTGTTTTAACTGACTCATGAGATTTATCTGTACTTTTAAACTGGAGCGCAATGTTTTTCTGTCAGTATAAAATTAGTTAAAAATAGCTGAAAAACATTTTTTTCTGTGGAGAAAATGTGTTTATTTTACTTTCTGGGGCTGACAGTGCTTTCTACTGTGTTTTGTGTGTGTGTGTGTGTGTGGGGGGGGGGGGGTAACAGCTTTACATTTTCACTGGCTTATGCTGCTTGTTTCCTCAGGAAAAAAACATTATTTTTAGCTTGGCCATGGAAAAAAACTACTGGTCCAACAGTCATGTCTTCTTTCAACCACAAAAAGAAAAAGTTAAACAGCCTTTGCCACCACAGTAGGCTGTCAGTTTGCCTCAGCTTCAGGTGCATACCTCTTAACTATCCAGATTTTTGTAGAATTTCCAAATTTTTATGACATCATTTGTTTTTGTTCCTTGCTTGTAAAATCTGTGGTTTTCTGGCAAATCACTGAGGATTAAAGTTGGAAAATAATGGCATACATTTGAGTTTTAGACTTCATATCCCTCAGAAAAATGCATGATAACACAAATTATGTTATTCTAGCAACTTTCTAAGTTTATAAGGGCAATATTTAAACTCTATCCCTATTTCTGGGCCTTTGTTCCCTCGTTATTTTAAGCTTTGCCCAGATTTCTTTCTCTAAGAAGTTTAGAAGTATGTGCAGGTGGGTGACTCTCCTGTGGCCAAAGCTGGTTTATTTGGCCACTCATATTTTACTCTGGATCTCTCAGGTATATATAGCCATTAAGGAATGGGAGTTAGGAGCATCCTCTGAGGCTGTTGGAGTCCCCTCAGTGTACAAAGAAGAGCCTGACCCAGCAGCTGTAGCTTTAGTTAATCCCGTTGCTGTTAAACATTTAGTTAATTTCAATCCTATACTTTCTGACATGGATGATAAAATAATTGGTAAGAGAGAGAACTCTGAAGTCTTCCCTGTTTACTAGATCTGTCTCTTGGACTTATTCAGGTTATTGATTCTTCTTATAAGGTGCTTTTTGGTAAGAGGAAAAGAGATGCCTCTTTTCCTGAAGAGATTCAAGATTCTCATTCTGGATGGGAAAATGAATGGTCAGATGCAGGGTTTTCTCCTCAGATTTCTGATTCAGTCAGAAGGGAGCACAGTGTCTTATTCTCCCTTTGGGGGGGTTTCTCTGTCTTTGAGAGTATTTCCAGACTATGCCAGTGTTTTCAGTGGGTGAACACTGAGGTTTTTCTATCTCTCAGCAAATACTGTGACCTGTTAGAAATGGAATTTCCAGAAAATTCTCCCATCCCCCCAATGCTGTCAGCATTGGAGGATGTGTGTGTCACTGCCTGCACTTTTCCTGATAGTCAGTCTGCTGCCCCGAAAAAGACAGATAGATTGTATAAAGTTTCTCTGTATTTTATGCTGTTATACACTCATCCCAAAACTGACCCAACAGCAATAGCTTTAGTTAATCCTACTGCTACTAAACATTTTGTTAATTTCAGTTCTACACTTCCTGACAAGGATGGAAAAATAATTGTTAGCTTTGGGGAAAAGTCTATGCCTCTGCAACTTTGATTTTTGTAATTTTGAATTGTCAGGCTCATATGTTAGCATTTATTTTGACTAATTATGAAAATATGATGAACCCTTCCCATTGCTTCTTAAAATGGCTGTTTACCAGGACTTTGTTGAGATTGTTTTTTTTTTTTTTTCTAGTGACAAAAAAATCTTTAAAAGGTTTAGTTTCTTCAACGTTATAGGCCGCAGGTCATTGTTTAAAGTGTGTGTATAACTCTGTCGATACTTCTTCCAGGGCTATAGCCACTGCTCCTATATTGTGAAAATTTGCCTTGCTGTGTTCTTATAACCTAACAGTTGATGTGAAAAATTGGATTATAAATTCTTCTTTAGATAGAGATTTAGTTTTTGGTCAGTACCCTATAGTGGTTATCAAAAAGTACAATGAAATGTGTAATACAGGGAATTTTTCAGCCCTCCTTTTTCTAATTTTCTGAGGTTTTCTCTAACCCCTCATCAATTTTGGCAAGAAACAGAATAAACAGTCCCAACAAAGTGCTGGTGAACAGATGTTTTAAGAAGCAATGGCAAGGGGTTCCAAAATGCATATAAGAACACCCCAAAACAAAGGACAATCCATCAAGTCAGAATGACTATTTAAGGGATTATGTTCCCCCCAACCCTGGCAGTCCATTTTCTCTTCCAGAAAGCCTGAATCTCTACTTCTGTCTTTGGGAATAGATAGTTTAAGACAAATGGGTTCTGAAGATTATTCATCAAGGTTACATATGGCAGTGGGAGGAAATTCCTTCTTTCCAAGGGGTAATTCCTCATCCACCAGACCAAACTCCTCTATTTCCACTGCCCTTCAACATATAATGTTATGTTGTCCCTATCTCACCTTCATTCTTGCTGGTTGATTTCAGAGTCGATCCTCTTCTCCGACTCGGATGTATACTATAGCTCGAGAGCTTTTACTGGCTCGAGGCTAGGCCCTATCCCAACATGCCTAGCGGTAGTTACCCTGATCGCGTTTGCCGCATGCAGCGTTGAGGTTGCTGAATACTGCTCAGGCTAAGTGTTTTTTCTTTTTGAGTATTTTTAAATATTTGGTTAAAAATATTGTCAGATATTGTTAGGTTACTGCTCTTTCTAACCTTCCATTGTTGTTTATTGTTGTTGTTGTGGCCGTTGTTTTCCTTTAGGCCTACCTTATCCTTGTGAACTCGTTTAACTTAGAAGGTTCTCCTTTCTTTCAGCCCCATGTTTAGTTAAAGGGCTTTTCCCTTTTTTTCCATCTTTCTCTACCTTTCTAGGAGCAGACGTTTAAGTTAGAGGATCTCCTCGGTTGGGGGCGTTCGCCATTTTAGCTTAGAGGGTTCCCCCTTCCCTCCTTCCATCCAAAAAAAAAAAAAAGTATGAAAGTCTTTGTCTGTCGTTAAGTTTTTGTCAGTTAACTTGTTTATTGTTAGTGTCATTCTTGTTAATTGATAGCATTGGTCTCATACCATGTCTAAGGATTCCACTAAAGAGTCAAAACCTTTGGGTTTTAAGAAGTGTGACTCGTGCTGCCAAAAGATGTCCCTTACGGACAGGCATACAAGCTGTGTTTATTGCTTAGGGGCTGTTCACCTGCAGGACTCATGCTGTTTATGCCATGCCTTCAGTTCTCAGGTCCTGCAGGAGAGAAAAAATAAGCAGATTTTGCGAGGCTTATTAAAGGGCCCCTTCATTGCTTCTACTGAGGGTACTCAGCCAGCAAAAAAAAACAGGACAAGTCCACTAAGCCATCGTCCTCATTGGCTCAGATTTTGGAGTCATCCAAAGGAAAGGACAAAACTTCAGGTTTGTCAGATCCGCGTGTTGGTTCTGACAAAGCTCTTCCTCCAGTGGCTCCATCAGTAGTCTTGGAGCCAGTCAGGACTCACAAAAGAACCAGGTCTCCCTCTCTGGAACCGGTGCAATCTGTTCCACAATCACCGCTCTTGCAATCTGTGGCAGGCAGTCATCGGTCTTCCACCCATTCCTCTCAGTCATCCAGGAGTCTTTCGGATGATGATGTGGAGAGGGTGGTGAAGAGGCTTCTCAAGACACCGGCATTAGCTAAATTACTATCGAGTCCAGCCCATAAAAAAGTGGTGCCGACAGCCCAATCCGCATCATTATCGATTCCTCCTCCGAATCTCTTGAGTTTAGAGCCGGAGTGCATGGAAGTTGTAGTGGTGGAACCATCGGTTCTGATTACCACCGGTCTTTTGGTTCTAACTTCTGCTCCGATCTCCTCATTAAATCAGTCTGCCCTATTCTCCCTCTCAGAGCTTCGGCGCAGGTGAGTTTGGCTCCTACATCAGCCTCTGAGCCATCACCATCGGTTCGGACGAGATCTCCAGGCTCTTCAGAGCCAGAGATTCTTTTGAGCCGGGACTGAGGTGCCTTCAAGGTGATGAGGAGTGTGCTGTCCTCTGAGACTGCTCCACCCTTGGCTCCATTGGCTCCTTCTCCCTTGGAAGAGGAAGTGTAAGAGGAAGCATTTGGACTCCCCTGAGTCCCTGATATCAGACACTGACGTGGAGGACTCCGAAGGGTCCCCACAGTCCCCCTCTGAAGATGTCTCTTTTTCAGCCATCCAGGAAATCCTTAGGCAGAGGGGTGACTGGAAATTCCTTGCCCCTTCTGAGGATGAGTCTGTGTACCTGGATGCATTTGCTTTCCAACCCTCCACCTCTTGGGTGTCTCCGCCTTTCGACCCACTGCTGGCCTTAGTGAGTCGGAAGGCGTGGAGCTCTCCAGAGACTATGGAACCAGTTCTGAGGAGGTCGAATAAATTCATAACTGCTCTAGACAATAAGCTTTTTCTATCGAAGGCAATGCCTGTTGATGCTATGCTAGTGGCAGCAGCCACCAAGAAAGAACTAGCAGAGACTTCTTCTTCTGTCCAGCCACTGAACAAAGAGTCCCGTATGATGTACAGGTATGGGAAGCTTATGTTTTCTTCAGCGGCCTTTACTCTCAGGTCGCTGAATTATTTGTCCCACTTTACACGCCTTCAGAGGGATCTCCTAAAGGAGTTGGGAGATACCCTACAGGATCCTACAGCTGAGGGAGATGCGGGCAAGGAAGCTTAACAGCTTGCGACCTTGACTTCTGTAGTTAACTCCTCCATGCGGCTGATTTCTTATGCAGCAAATGGAGTGAGTAGGGCAGCAGGCACAGGAGTTGCCTTGCGTAGACACTCCTGGATGCGCCTTTGTCAATTTGCGGAGCCCTTCAGGTCCTCCTTTATGAAGACCCCCTTTGATGGCTCGTCGCTGTTCAGGCCACAGGTAAATGAGACTTTTACCAGGTGTTAACAGAATGGCAAAACTCTCTCTCTGCCATGGGAATACATTTTTCTGCTCCCTCTAGACATTACTCTAAAGGTCAGAATAACAGGAAGATGTAGTTCCGGAAATCCCAGGGAGTTTCACGTGACACACGCGGAGATTCTTTCCCCCAGGGGCAGAGGGGGAAATAATAACGGAAGACGCCAATCTCGTGGCAGGGGGGTCTGCAGAATCAGGGCGACAGAGATACCTTCACTGGCAGGCCCTTCCAGCCCTCCTGAAAGGAGGCCCAACTGTCCACCTTTGGAAGCAGTCGGGGGCAGATTATCCTTGTACCCAAAAGCCTGGCAGACAATCATGGAAGATACATGGGTACTATCGATAATATCCAGGAGTTACAAAATTCCCTTCTCCCAACCACCTCTTACAAGAAAACAACAGTCAGTCCCAGATGTTCCACCCAGTCTTTGAGATCAAGCAAACCTAGAAGTTCAAAGGTGCTAGAAAACAGAGCCATCTAGGAAGTCCCCGCAGACTAAATCGAATCCGACACTTACTCAAAGTTCTTTTTAGTTCCAAAAAAGGCAGGGGACTGGAGGCGCATTTTGGATCTCAGCAGGCTGAACAAATTGGTCAAGAAAACAAAGTTCTGGATGTTAACACTGCAGTCCATTCTTCCCTTTTTGGGTCAGGACAATTGGATGTGCTCTACTGATCTCCAGGATGGGTACTACCACATAAAAATGGACAGGCGATCCAGGAGGTGTGTACACTTCTGGCTGGGAGCCAGTCATTGCCAGTTCAGAACTCTGCCCTTTAGTCTCACCACAGCCCCAAGGATGTTCACCAAATGCATGGAAGTAGTTATGGCTCACCTGAGGCATCTAGGATTCCAGGTGTTTCCATATTTAGACGACTAGCTAATCACCGTCACCACCAAGCATCAACTGATCAAGGCACAGGATTCCACAATTCATGCTTGTACACAACTAGGCATCAGTATAAACTACAAAAAGTTTGCCTTGTTGCCTTGTCAGTATGTTACATTTATAGGAACAGATTTAGACACAAAGGCCATGATAGCAAAACTGCTTCAGGAAAGTGTGTTAACCATTATTCGTCAAATTTCAATCCTCATGGCAAACAAGAGAATCCAGGCAAGATTTGTCCTCAAAGTCTTGGGTTCGATGGCTGCAGCAATTTCTGGTCCCTGTGGTGTGTTTCCACATGAGAATTCTGCACTGGCTCCTTTTTGCTCAATGGTCATTCCAAGATTTACCAGTGTCGCATCAGATTTTGATCATGGAGTCCTACAAGAAGAATTTAGTATGGTGGCTTCACTCCCCTCTGGTGTCAATGGGCAGACCATTTCCAACCCCCCAACCCGTAGCTACAGTGACCACAGATGCTTCTCAGATAGGGTGGGGGTGTATTATCTGGGACAGACTGTTCAAGGGACTTGGCAGGAACATAAGTACCACTTGTACATCAATGTCCTAGAGATGATAGTGGTGCTTCTAGCACTGCAAGCACTTCAAGACTCTCTACCTACAGGGACTATAGCAATTCAGACAGACAATATGTTGGTAGTATGGTACATCAACAAGCAGGGTGGAACCAGATCTTATCCCTTGTGTCAAGAGGCTGTACGTGTATGGCAATGGGTGATGTCTTCCCAATGCTTTTTGACTGCATAGACAGTTAGGTTTTTTATTTACACAGGACCAAGGACTTAAGAAAATGTGACCAATTTTTTATATCCTTTGCAGAGGATAAGAAAGGTTGCTCAGTCTCAAAAGTGACCTTATCTAAGTGGCTTTCAGACACTATCAACTACATCTGCAATTTCCATAACAAAAAACTTCCAGGAAAAATTAAAGGACACTCAACTAGGGCCTTGGCTACCTCTATTGCTTTTCAAGCCAAACTGTCTTTAGATTCAGTCTGTGTGGCAGCTACATGGGCTAATCCTCATACTTTTATCACTCATTACAAAGTAGATGTGGCCTCCTTTGGTTTCATGGTCCTGAAGAGTTTTTCCCAGTGAGACGCGATCCCAACCAGCAAGAATGAAGGCAAGATAGGGACAACATAGCATAAAGAAGTTATGTACTCACCATAACGTTCCATGTTTGTTGTCCTTGATCTCGCTTTCCTTCTTGCGGCCCACCCTCCTTCCCCCTTCCTGGAGGATTGAGAGGAGTTCCTTTTATTGGCTGCACTGGCTGAGTTCCTTTTACTATGCCAGTTGGTTAGACCTAGTCTCCCTTTCTTTCTCTTTGCTGATTATTTACACCTTTATATGCAGTTGTTTTCCAATATGTAAAATATAGTAATGTTTTACCTACATAGTCTAGTTTTGGGTTATCACAAACGAGATCTGGGTAACTACTGCTAGACATGTTAGGATAGGAGCTATCCTCAAGCCAATAAAAGCTCTCAAGCTATAGTATATGGCTGAGTCGGAGCCAAGGATTGGCTCCGAACCCAACCAGCAAGATTAAGAAAGAAGACGAGATCAATGACAACAAACGTGGAATGTTATGGTGAGTACATAACTTCTTTTTGCCTCTGGGAATAATACAGCCATTTCCTACTTCCCAGTTTGGGAAAGTTTTTATTCAAGAATGCATTTGTTAGCAAAGAAAGAAAATGCTTGGAGATCACTTCTGGATCTTTCTTTCCTGAACCAGTTTTTGACAGTACTCAAGTTCAAAACACTGTCACTTCACTACTTGCTACCTCTTCTTCCTGGTTTAAAGTTTCCTGGTAACACTGTTTTTAAAAGATGCTTATTATCACATCCCTGTTCCTCCAGATTTCAGGTGTTTCATAAGTTTTCATGTGTCTGGGATAACATTATCAGTTCTCTGCCTTACTTACCCTTTGGACTATCCAGTGTACCAAGTGTGTTCTCCTAGTGTCTCACTCCAGTTATACCTCATTGCAGGGTATCCACAATTTTCCATATTTAGATGACTTGCTTATCTTTGCTTAGGCTTTTTCAAAGCATCAGGAATCAAATCCCTCACTTAGTCAAGAGATGTCTTACACAAGCTGGGATTCCAAAAAGAACATTCAGAACTCTTTTTTTTTTTTATTCCATCTCAGAGATTTGTGTACCTTGTGGTCTGATACTCACTACAGTTCAAAGAGTTGTTCTTCCACGGAAAAAATAGATCTATATCTAGACCTATTTCTATGGGTTTCCTCTACAGACTTCTGTGACCGTGAGGGAATACCTCAGGATTTTGGCTCTCATGGAATCTGTTATTTTCAGGATACCTCTGGGAAGGCTCCACATGAGAAAATATAATGCTGTCTGAAGTCTCTCTGATCCCACCACCAACACTCATTATCTTTTCAAATCTCAGTTCTTGGATTTGTCACAAGAGAAATCACTTGGTGAGGACAAGAAATATCCCTAAATTTCAGTCCCCCCTTCTCCCCACCTGCTTCAAGGCAGTAAGTCACCACAGATGTTTGGAATATTTCTCCATATTTAGATGACTTGCATAATTTTGCTGAGTCTTTTTCAAGATATTAGGAATCTCTTACTCAGATGAGAGATCTCTTACACAAGCTGAGATTCCAAGAGAACATTCAAAACTTGTTTTTGACTCTGTCAGAGAAAATTGTGCTCCTGGAGTATCTGCTAGACATCTCAGTTCAAAGAGCTTTTCTTCCACAGAAAAAAAAAAAAACATAGATCTGTATCTAGATGCAATTCTAGGGGTTTCAGCGCTGACTTTGGTTACTGTGAGGAATACCTCACGATTTTGTATCTCATGGCATCTCTGATTCTTATGATACCCCTGACAAGACTCCTCATGAGAAAACTACAACAATATCTGAAGTCTCTTTAGTCCTAGCACCAACATCCGTCGTCTTTTCAAATCACAGTTCTGGGATTTGCCAGAAGAGAAATCACTTGGTGGAGACAACAAATATCAATAAATCAAGGTCTCCCTTTTCCACTCCTGATGTAAGGCAGTTAGTCAACACAGTCATTTCAGATTCTGCTTGGGGAGCAGTTTCAGAAGAGCTAAAATTGTAAGGTGTTTGGGACATCAAGGACAGATGCAAGCGCAAAAATATAAAGAGATGCTTGCTCTAATCAAGACTCTTAACTTTCTGAATCATCTTTGTCCCTGTGGACCACTTCATGTTGTAGGAGACAATACCACAGTCATGTGATGCATCAACAAGCAAGGGGGCTACAGGTCATACCCCCTTTGCAGAATAGCCATGGTAGCTTAAGATGCTGCTTTACAGAACAGTCTCACTCTAAAGGCATTCGGTATCCTGTCAGAGCAAAATTGTGTGGTATGCAAGATGAGCAGAACAAAAGCAGACCCTCACAAATGGAAAATAGATCAGGGGTCTTCCAGGATTTGATCTTTCTTTTGGGAGTTCCTTAAGCAGACATCTATAACTAGTACAAATATGACTCTGTCATTGTCCATGTTGGTGTGAACGACCTGAGACGAACCTCACTGGACTACATGAAAAGAGACATGGAAGAGCTCTCCGATCTTGTAGCCCAGGCAGGTATGACCGTAGCCCTGAGTAGCATTCTGCCATCACCCAGAATGATGCCGCAGTACAAGGACAAAATGATTGACTTCAACAATTGGCTAAGCTTCTGGTGCAATTCTAAAGTGAGCCAGCATCTGTCTGCCTGGGATGACATGGTCGACAGACCACGATGCTTTGCCAGAGATGGCCTGCACCTGTCACCCCGGGGATTCCGGATACTGGCTAAGGTTCTTGCCGACCCTATAGTGCTTTTTTTAGGCAAGGTTCAAATGACAAATTCACCACTGTAACAGGAACAGGCAAACAAAAACTGAGGGTGATGCTACTCAGTTCCAGAAGTCTAAATCTCAAAATGCACTCACTCGAGGCACTCCTTAAAATGGGGAACATTGATATCTGTGCAGTGACTGAGACCTGGTTCAAGGCTCCACAGAGCACCCCTGCACTACTAGGCTATAACTCATACCACACTTTTCGGCCATGTAACCTGGACCGGAACACCAAAGGCGGAGGTGTGTCCATATTCATTAAGGATGTCCACACTTCCAGGCTAGTTGCTCAGCATAATGCAGTCGAGGTTATCCCAAGTGCAACTAACTCTGGGCAAAACTGCAATCCAAATTGTAGCTTGCTACAGATCACCCACCATGCCCCAAGATTCCCACTCCTCCTTTCTTGATGTACTGGAAAATATTAGGGTTCAACCAAACACCCCAATAATGGGCGATTTCAACTACCCCACCATTAACTGGGAAAACTACTCATGTACCAACTCCTTTGCTCAACGCTTTCTGGAATTCATAAACTCCAATGCCCTGGATCAACTTATCCACACCCCCACCAAGGGCAACAATATCCTAGATCTAGTCATTACCAACATGACCGGCGTTCCACACCTGAAGTCAACGCCTCATTGGTCCGATCCGACCATAAGCTAATTACCCTAGATATCCACATCCTGCCCCCACCCCCCCATTAAGGAAACCATGGTAACAAAATTTCTCCAAAGCCAACTTCATGCTTCTTAAGACAGAAGTGGTAAACTTCATGACACCCATGCAGATGGACAATACAGTTACGACTACTGAATGCTACACAATTGCACTTTATAAGCACTTACATGAGTGCATGGATCGTGCTATCCCAAACAGAAACAAGACGCTATCCTCCAAAAAAAAGGAAGTCAATCTGGTGGTCCCCCTGCCATAAACAAACAAAAGGAAGAAACTGTTGCAAAAGAGAGTAAAATCCCATGAGTGGAGGAGCTCCCTGGTCAGCTTCAGTAAGAAGCTACAATCCCTGATAAAATCCTCCAAAGCTAGTTATGAAAACAAAATCGCCACTGATTCTAAAGACAACCACAAAGCATTCTATAGCTATGTCAAAAATCTCAATGACAACACTCAGATCTGCTCTGAGTTACAGCACAATGGCATTAAGTATACAGACCCAACTGATATTACCAACATCCTGACAGATAGGTTCAGTGCTAACTTTACCCCCCCCCCACCCCCTAAAGGCCCCATCTCTATACGAGTAGAATGCAGAGTTCCTGTAATCACGGCTGCACAGGTAAAAACCACACTCTCCAAAGCCAAGAACACAGCATCCATGGGACCTGACAGTATCCCAAGCTGTGTTCTACACAAACTACAGAATGAATTGGCACCCCACCTAAGCACCATGTTCAATCATAGCCTCACCTCAGGCTTTGTGCCCACTGAATGGCGCACAGTGACGGTTATCCCACTCCACAAGGGGGGAGCCACCATGGACCCTGGGAACTACTGCCCCATTAGCCTGATGAGCCTGGTCTGCAAGGCCATGTAACGTATCATCATGGAACTTATAAACAAATACATTGGTAATCTCCAAACTCTGGACCCCACCCAGTTCGGGTTTGTAAAAGGCAGATAATGTCTCCTAAACCTGATAGACTTTTTTGGAGCAGTCACCAAAGCCATAGACAACAGTAAGGTGGTTCACACAGCCTATCTAGATCTTGCCAAGGCTTTCGACATCATCCCCCACTCTGGAATTATAGATAAACTCACTAAACTAGGTATAAATCCCTATGTCACAAGACGGGTTGCCAACTGGCTCACTGACAGAGCCCACACAGTGAAAGTAGCAGACTCCAAATCCGACTTCAGACCAGTGACAAGTGGAGTACCACAGGGTTCAGTCCTGGGTCCTCTCCTGTTTGGTATCTACTTCTCTAAAGTACAGGCTAACACAGAAAGTCTTTGGCTAATGAAGTTTGCAGATGACTGCAAGCTAGGAGCCATAATCGAAACTCCTAATGATGTGGACATCATACAAAAGGGCCTCACTGAGATAGATGCCTGGTGTCAAAGCCATGGCCTCAAGCTCAATGCCAAAAGGTGCATTGTCATCCCCTTTGGTAAAAACTCTGTACCCATGAACTACAACATATGCGGTAGTATACTTAACACTGAAAGTGTGATAAGAGACCTTGGGACACAGGTGGACAGTAGTCTCTCCTTTGATAATCACATCGCCACAGTAGTCAGGAAATCTTTCTACGTGGCACACCTCATCACAAAAGGTTTCTCATCCGGGAAAAAAGAGGTCATTGTTCCCCCTCTATTCATCACTCATTAGACCCATTATAGAGTACAATGCCCCTTTTGGTATGTACCTCACAAGACATCTACAACAACTGGAAAGACCGCAGAAATACCTCACAAAGTGCATTACCGGCCTCAAACAGATGCCCTACACAGACCGTCTCAAAAAACTCCAGCTTTACTCCGTCACATATCGCCTACTCAGAGGTGATCTCTGCCTAACATACAAAGCTATGTCAAACCCAGAGCTGTTGGACATGCTCCACTTAAAGAAATCACAATCCCTCTGAGCTACATGCTCTAGGGACCTAAAGCTTGTCACCACAATAAACAGAACATGCTGGAGGGATAGATTCCTGTCCCAGAGACTTCCCATACTCTGGAATAAACTACCTATTTATATCAAACAAAGCTCCTCATTAGCACTCTTCAAGAAAAATCTTGATGATTGGATGGGAAATAGGAAATTCACCCCGGGGATCACCTCTGGGGCTCTGCTCGACAGTGGCACAGGAAAATAATTTTCTTGGGTGGCAAAAGCCAGGGTACCTTTTTGGCTGGGCTTGTATAGGCCCCAGGGCCGATAGCCTAGTACCTACCTATGAACCTATGAACCTTTGCCTCCTCCCAGAACAATCATCTGGCAAAATTCTATTCCAGGGCTCCATGCAAGTAGGCCTGGAAGACAGATGTCTTTTTCTTTTCCCTGGACAGGAATGTTTATGTATGCTTTTCCACATTTTCTGCTGCTACCCTAGGTACTTCTGAAGATTCAGAAATAATCCGTCAAGATCATCATGGTGACTCCTTTCTGGATCAGGCAATAGCGGTTCTCCTTTCTTTTGGAAATGTCCAAATGCAGTTACCATAGGGCTCCTCACAGAATGGTTCCTCACAGAATGGATCTACTCACACAAGAACAGAAGTGTTTACACCCTGACCCCAGCCAACTTCAGCTGACTGCCTGGATGACAGTGTTTAATTCCTTTTAGGCACCTATTTACAAAGGATGTGTAGCAGGTACTAATGAAGGCATGAAAGCCTTTTGCTAGAAAATCATTTACTAACAAATGGAAAAGGCTTTTTAGTTAGTGCCAGAATGGATATATTCAGGGCTAGTATTTCTCTTGTTTTAAAATATTTGTATGAATTACTATATTTTGGCCTTTCTTACTACTCCATCAAGTTCATTTATTGGCCACTTCATACTCTCTGCCTATGAATTCACATCATTCAATTCATTTTCATGTCAAAATGTTTTTAAAAGAGATTTTGTATAAGAGGCCTCCAGGAAAACAGGTGGACCCACCCTGGGATCTTAATTTTTTTTTGTATAAGCCAACACTTGCTCCATTTGAACAAGCTAACCTGGCTGACTTGAGGTTTTTAACATGGAAAACAGTTTTACTGATGCTCTGGCCTCTGCAAGAAGGATCTATCTGAGTTGCAAGCTCTTTTGGTGAGTCAGCCTTATCTCATTTTCCACAAGGACAGGGCTTCTTTGAGAACTAATCTTTTTTATGCCATCCAAGTTTACTTTAATCCAAACTATTTATGTGTTTTCTTTCCTGAACCTAAAAATGAGGGTGAAAGGATACTCCATACCTTGGATGTCCACAGACAACTCAGACACTATCTTGACAAAACTAAATCTTTCAGATCTTATGATCAATTGTTAATTTCTTGTGAAGGTAAGAAGAAGGGACAACCTATCCCAAAACAGACTATTTCCAAATATTTGTCTTAAGGCTATTGCCTTTTGTTATACTCACCACCACCACAAAACTTATGCAGGCAGGCTCATGGCCTACTCTACCAGGGCCTTGGCTTAATCTATGTTTTTTTGGAAAGGGTTGGATTCTATAAGTTGCAACTTGGTTCACTGTTATACTTTTACAAAGCACTGTAGGCTTGATTCCTTCTCTTGGTATAGATAAGGCTTTGCTAGGACCATTCTCCAGGGGCTGTTGGACTCTTCTCCTTCCACCTCCCAAATGTAGTAAGCTAAGATAATGTACCCATATAGCTAAGATTAATGGACCAGAGATCAATACGATGAACATAGTAGAGCTGTGTAAGTAAACTTACCATAACAGATGTTTGAATGATCACTGATGCAGTAGCTCCTCCCTCCCTCCATTCCCCTTGTCTTTTGGTGTATTATTTATGCCAAAGTGGGGACATGTGTATTTGTTGTTTCTAGTGTTGTCTTTCCAAGACACTACCTTCCTATCTCTGTTGGCATGAAACCTCTGAAGGTCTTGGTAGGAGCTGGTCTGTTTATTCAGCTCAGCACGAAATGCCTGACAGTTTGGGTGTGGGGAAGGTGCCCTGAAACTTTGAAGATGGCCAGATGTTATATCCTTAGCAGAACATAAGCCATATAGCTAAGGTTACTGCAGCAGTGGTCATTTAAACATTTGCTGTTATGAGTTTATATACACAACTGTACTTTGTGTTCTTGATAAAAGTGCCAAAATTCACTCCTCAAGCTTTACTCTTGAGGTGAATTTCATGACATTCATGTCTTGAGCATGAAAGGTTATGACCAGATATCCAGTCATTTGAATACTGATATAGCTCTCTTTCCACAAATGATGCCTGTGAAAGCAGTATCAGTCCTAGATGACTCAAGAAATTCTACTGCAAAAAATATCTGCATCTAAAACTGGCTCTTAGACAATTAATAATATTGCATTATTTTACATCTTCAAACATGTGGCTTTCCTCTACTACTTTAAGTTGTTCACCTCTGTTTGAACAGTCTTAGAACAAAAATAGCTCATCTGAAATACATCACTTTTGGATCTCATGTCATGCTTATCCTGTGAATTCATAACAAGGAAGAGCAGTCTCACTGAGGTTTTTTTCCTGCCCCGCTTGTGACTTAATTTCTTCTCTGGCAAATATGCTGTGCTCTGACTTACATTAATGCCCACTGAAGAGTCTGATGCTTGAAAATGCACTTAGGGTTGCCTTCAGTGAGGGCTGGGGGTCAGTGTAACATTTAAGGTGTTTATCTCACAGACAATATGTATAGGTTTTGATTTTCACTAAGGGAATTGTCTAGGATTAAAATGGTCCACAAGGGCAGCAAGCCTAGTATTCAGCTATGAACCTATAATCCTTTATGTGATTAGAATAAAAAAATGGCCAGAGTAATGTATTCCAAGTTGCTTTACACAAATGCACAGTATCGCTGCAAAGGACTTTTTAACTTGAGCATGACAGCAGAGTCAACCATCAGTTATAGCCCCATCATTGACAATGTGTATCTCAGATGTCTTCATGTTTGCTTCCATACAAACATGTTGTAGCTGATGCATTCCAGTGTTTTTACATAAATGCACATTAGTCCTTCAAAGATTAGTATTTAAACTGCACAAAAAAGACAAGGTAAGTTACTCTGATCCACAGATAGACCCCCACACCTAGAAGTTATAGCCAGTTGTAACCACTTTACTATGTATATACCTTGTCATTGTAACAAAAATACCTATCAACATATAAGTGCAAGAATCAGGGAAAAATGCAAAATCAGGGCATGTTTTAAATACTCTGCTTATACACTTAGTACATTGTTAAAATAAAGTGTTTTTTGTATTAGCATGCAATTTCTGAGAGACTTGAAGTCTGAATTTCAAATGTATTGTCATTCTTAGAGATTGCAGTTGTCAGTGACAAGCCAGAAAAAATACAGATGTCAAGAGGGGCAAACCAAAAATATGAAGCAAAAAATAAAGATCATTCCATGAAATCAGAGATACTTGAGCACTATGTAATTACTGCTTTGTTTCACACAGTCACATTTATTCCAACTTACTTCACTCAGGTGCACACTAGTCCTGAAAAGCCATGGAGATAACAGAGCAAATGACCAGAGAGTATATTTTCCACAAGCAATGTGTACTCAGTAGTTGTAACCACTTTGCTGTGTACACCACATGTGATTGTGACAGAAAAAAAGAATAAAAACAAAACTATTGGTCATTCCTTTTAATGTAAGAATTAGTGATAAAAACATGAGGAGCCAAGATCAAATATCAGGGATAGATTTTAAAAATTGCTCTCTTTTTTAATTAGCATGCATTTTTCTAAAGGGTATGAAGTCTGAAAATCAAATGTCTATCATTCATCATCAGAGATTCACCAGAAAGCCACAGGCTCATCGAATCAAACCTCCTACTCAACCCCAGGAAAACTAATTTAATGCATTTTACCTCAAAAAGTTGGCAAAATCATAAGCAATCTTTTACTATAAAGTCAGCAGATAATACTGTCATTGAAACTGTAACTCACAGTAAACTTCTAGGAATTATAATAGATGATAGTCTCAAATATGTAAATGGAAATGTAACTACTCCGTGTTTAACTGGAACTTAGGATAATGCAGTGTAAGCAAATTGAGGTTTTCTTCCCGGGCCTCTGCTGAAAATAAATGACTCAGTCAGACTTTACTGGTAAATAAAGACAAAAAAATACATAAAGATTACAGTGGATATAAAAAGTTTACACACCTCTGTTAAAATGCCAGGTTCTTGTGATATATCTTGTGATATAAAACAATGAGGCTAGAACCAAAGAAACTCTGTCCTTGTGGAAAATGAGATAGGGCTGACTCACAAAAAGAGCTTGCAACTCAGATAGATCCTTCTTGCAGAGGCCAGAGCATCAGTAAAACAGTTTTCCATGTTAAAAACCTCAAGTCAGCCAGGTTAGCTTGTTCAAATGGAGCAAGTGTTACTTGTTTACTTAAGATGATGGTGACTCCCTTCTTGCCTTTATATTAAGGTTTGACTCTGGGTCTGCCCCCAGCCTTCATCCTACCTCTTTCTGAGAATTTTTAATCTGGTCACCAGCAAGACAACTATTATTTGATAAAAGTAAAGAAAATCCATTGACCTTAAAATTTTATGTTACACTATTACTTATAGTCAATGCCTAAATCTGCTTTATTGTTGACCTTACTCACTTAATTTTAGTTCTAATGCACCAAGCTTGTATGCTATTCCTTTTAATTTGTTAGGCACATGCTTAGAATGCCTATAAGAATTGCATTTAACTTTATTATTAACTGTGTCTGAATGTAAATGTTTTATTTTATTACTGCTAGCTTTACTGCCTAGAAACTTGCTGAATGTTAACTCTGTTCTTTCCTCTACGTTTGTCTCCCTTTCTCCCCAAAGTACCCAGCTCAACATTGTCCTGATCTTGCTATAGCCACAACCTACCCGGTGGTAAAAGAACCATATCCAAACTCCAGTGGCCTCATCTACCTGCCTCTTATTCCCTGCACCCACTATCAAGGAAGGAAGAAAGTATGTTATGGACTTAGTCCCACTTGTACAGTAGGCCTCTGTCTACTGTTTGTATCAGGGCTCCAAAGTTCGCTACGAGCTTGAGCAACCAGCAGCCTTTACCCCACCCTTCTATCTACCCAACAGTCAACATACCTCTTCATTTACACTAACCCTCTCTTACTAAGTATCTCATCTTCCACAGTTCTTCACCAGTTATCCCCCTCACATACTTTGCTACGATACTAGATTTGCCCACTAGGTGGCACCCTTCTCCTGCCCATTATTCACTGCCTCTCTCTCTGTTTTACCTCCGTAACCTCGCTATATTCCTTACTTATTATCTTTCTTCACCCTCATCCTATCCATTTTTCACTGCCTCTCTCCCTGCTTTACCTCTGTAACTTCACTATATTCCTTAAGTTCTTGACCTGCTCCTCCTCTTACTCACCTTGTGCTGAAGCAGTATCTACCCTCCTGTATCTTATGTTTGTTAGACTCCTGTATTATTTCAGACCTTTCTCACTCATGTCCTACCTTACTTCCCTCTAGCTACCTGCATTTCTGATAGTTTCTTTGCCAGCTGCTCCTTCAATTGTCTCAACCTGCTCCGTTCGCCCCGCTCCCATAGCCTACCCACCCCCAGTGGTCCTACTCTTATACCTATCAAACCACACCCCTTCTCCATTCCACCAATCACCATCACAGTTCCATTAAACAATCTTCTCTATTTTCCCGCCTCTCTTCCACCACTTCCTATCTCTCCCACCACACCCTTTTGCCTTTCCTTACCACACTTACTTTACCTCTGTACCTATAGTAATATTTTATATCTACCATGGCAATGAATAAACCCTCCACCCTAGTCCTCTTACAGAAGCTACTCATACTTACACTTCTACCTCCTTTAACTCTAGCATACCTGCTAACCTCCTATGAGCAACCAACATATTCACACTTTCTCTCCCCTACTAAACAATCTACCTCTTCTTCACTAGCCTCTCACACTGACCATTTCAACATTACTTCCACACAACTATCTACTACCTAAATACCATAGTACATTTCACATTAGATATAACTTCCCTAATAACAGGAGATATCCATTTCTTCTCAGTAAATATACTAATACGAGATATCTAACACTACTCCTCTCCCTAAAAGATGGAGATATTCACCCTAACCCTGGTCCTAACACCTCCACTACCACTCAACTCATCAACCCAAACCCTTCTGCCATCCACCTACTTAAAAAACCTCCCAACTCACTCTTAATAGCTCACCTCAACATATGTAGCATTAATAATAAAATAACACAACTCCATGCTCTCTTACAACTCTACTCCTTTGATATTATTTGTCTAACAGAAATTTGATTAAAACCTGTAACTAAAGACAATGAAGTTATCCCACCTGGTTACAACATCCTACGTCTTGACCGTGTAGCCAAGAAAGGTGATGGAGTAGCAGTTCTATTCAAATCTGATTTTCAAATAACCATCTTCAACCAAAAACCTCCTCAGGACTCTAATGCTGAGATACTTATTACCAAGCTTCAGCTAAACTCTGTCAAATCTATCTATATTATCTGCATCTATGTTCCTCCAGGCATAACATTACTACCATCAAAAACATCCTTTGCTGGTTAAACCATAATCTTAGGTGATTTTAACATTGATTGGAAATATTGCAACAACAACTACCGTACTAGCCATATTAATCTCAATGGGTTTACCCAAACTATTACCTCCCCTACTAGAATAAACAAGACTAATAGGAACGAAAGCACCTTAGATTGGATACTCATTAATACTCAACCCCAGACTTATGAATCCGGAACCCTCCGTGATGACGTAAGCAACCACTCACTAACCTACATTATCAGGCTCAAAACCAATCCACCTATTCAACCCATATTTAGGACAATTAGAACCAAGAAAAACTTCAACTTGGTTCTATTCCTAAGTGAACTTGGAGCATGTAATTGGTCCCCCTTAAAACACCTTTCTCTAGATGAAGCTGTTGATTACTTTAATGCTAATTTCCTAGCCATACTCAACCACCATGCTCCTACCCGCTCTATTAGGATAAGAACTAAATCCGCTCCTTGGCTTTCTAAGGAAACTAAGCAAAAAATCCATCTCAGAAATAAATATTGGAATAAATCATGCTTAACTAAAAACCCTGCTGACCTTCAAAACTACAAACAACTGAGAAATTAAACAAAAAAAGCTATACTGTCCAATAAACAAAACTATTACCTGCAATCTCAACAGACCCACCATAATAAACCACAAAAGTTCTGGGCAAGTTTTAATAAATTATTACATCCCGGTCAATCTATCACACCTAACCCACAAGGCACTGACAAGGACAATCCCAAACAAACTGCTAATGTCTTTAATACCTTTTTCACCAAAGCAATTCAAACTCTTGCCAGTTAGCTCTCTCCTCAAAATGTAACTCTATCTAATTCTGACACTAACCCACCACCACCATTTCTCTTCCAACCTGTCCCAACAGCATTCATTCTCACCCTTATCCAAAACCTCAAACCATGCACTCCCTCTGCTGCCCAACTACCCGCAGAATACGTACAATTAGCAGCCAAATCTATTGCTTACCCCATCTCCATTCTCATCAACAGAACCATCACTGAAGGATATATCCCCAAACTTTGGAAAGTCTCTCATATTATTCCCCTTCATACCCCCTTCATAAGGGGGAAGACTCCACTGAACTCTCCAACTATTGTCCCATAGCCCTACTTTCTCCTTTATCTAAGATTATGGAAAGACTAGACCACCTTCTCCATAATAACCTGCTTTCCTACTCCCAACATGGTTTCAGACCTTCCCACAGCACTAGTACTGCCCTCCTCTCCTTTACAGACACCATCAACAAAAACCATAACCTTAACATGCTTTCCTCTGCACTTTTTCATTGACCTGTCCAAGGCTTTCGACATGGTAAATCACAATATACTCATAAACATTCTCAAATCTCTGTCACTTGACATTCTAGCTATAAAATGGTTCCAGTCCTACTTAAATGACAGACATCAAGCTGTGCTCTGGAACACCATTCTTTCTACCCATCTGTCTGTTAATATTGGTGTCCCTCAAGGGTCCATATTGGGCCCTCTCCTGTTTTCTATATTCATCAATGACCTTCACCAAGTAGTTCCCCAAGCTACATGTATACTATATGCGGATGACTCTACACTTATATGCTCAGCCACTTCTGTATCTGAACTTCACTCCTATACACAAGACATATTTAACTCTGTAGAATCATGGTTTACAAAATGTTGTCTCCTACCAAACCCTAAAAAAACTAAACTTCTCCTTTTTACACCTACCAGTAAATCTCCCCCAATAGACTTCACTGTTACATCCAATAATAGTACTCTTATATCCCAAGATCTTACTACCAAACTGCTAGGTATCACCATAGACAACAACCTTAACTTTGACACCCGTATCAACAACACTTTGAAAACTACTAATAAAAAAATAGGCTCTCTTTATAGGATCAAACCCTTCCTCACTCCTGCAACTAGAATAACTATTGCCCACACCCATCTAATCTCTACCCTTTTTTATGCCTCACCCATATTTACTAATCTGTCGAACAATAACCTTAAGAAACTAGAAAACTCCTACAATAATATAGCCATATTTGCTACAGGTAACCCTTACAGAACACACCACTCTATTAATCTAAAGCAACTAGGGTGGCTTGAATTACAGCAGCAACTGACATTTAATCAACTTGCCATCACCCATAAAATACTATGTGAGAGTGTTCAATCTCGCCGTTTGTTCTTACACACGGGTTCGGAGCCGATCCTCGGCCCCGAGTCGGCCGCATAGCAAAGCTCTGCATCTAAGAGAAGCTCGAGACCAGGCTATATCCCACAATCCTCCCTGCCATTACTCAGATCTAGTTTGCCGCTGCAACAGGTCACATCGCTACAGAGAGCTCGGACCAGAGATTAGTTATTAGACAGATAAGATAGTCTTTTTTCTTCTTTTTCTTCTTTCAAAAGTTATTATTCTCCTATAGTTTTTTTGTGGATATTTTATATTTCTATACTATAGTGTGTTTGTGTGTATATTATAGTTAGTTTTTTTTATAGGTTTCCCTTTGGGGCCTACCCTTACCTAACTGTAAATTCTTTTAAACTTAAACTGTTAAACTTTAAATACCTCTTCTTTAAGTTATGTCTGAAAAAGCCAAGTCTGGTTTCAAAAGGTGTCAGTGTGGACAGAAAATGTCCATCACTGACAACCACACTTCCTGCGTCTACTGTCTTGGCCCTCTCCACTTGCAAGAGGATTGCTCTATTTGCCATTCCTTCAGTGGGAGGGTCATGACAGATAGACGCAGGAAACTTATTGATGGGGGTTTCTTAAGCCTGCCTTCCAAGAGGCCTTGGACAAGTCTGACCAGGTTTCTAAGTCTTCGAAGGGGTCGAAGATGTCGGAGCCCATGTCATCGGCTCCGAGTACATCTTCTAGAGTTCGTTCGCCGGTTCCACAGACTTTGGGGCCGAGCGTCGAACGTTTGTCTCTCACTAAACCCCAGGTCTTGGAACCAGTGTCGGAACTACCACCACCATCTATTCTTCGGTCGGTGCCATCTTCGGCCCCTTCGACCCGATCTTCCAGACCATTATCTGATACTGATGTGGATCGTGTTGTGCAGAAACTTATGGAGAACACGGCCCTTTCCAAATTGATTGCAGTTTCCTCCCAGTTGGTGTCGAAACTAGAAGGCCTTCCTTTATCTCCAACAGGTCCTCCTTCGAGACCCATCCAGTCTTCGGAGCCGGAAGAGGATGAGCCGATGATAGTGGAGCCCTCGGTGCCGAAACCGTCCATTGCACGATCGACACCATTTACCTCGACTCCATCGGAACTGATAGGTGAGTTGCGGAGTCGATGATCTCTCCTTGGTTCCGGGACCGAGAGTCGTACCGACCTTTCGGTTCCGACTCTCCCTCTCGGGGCCTCGGTGCAGATCTGCTCGGCTCCGTCCTCGGGGTCGAGACCCATGGGCCCCGTGTCTCAGATTCTTCCATGTTCTTCGGAACCGGGGGAGTCCTCGACCCGAGGTTCAGGGGTTTTTGACCTTATGAGGAAGGTTTTGTCTACACAGACAACCACTACATCGGACACATCCTGGGTTACTCCGCCCTTCGATGAGTTAATGGATTTAATTGCTCGAAGGGCGTGGGAGACACCGGACACAGTGGAACCGGTCCCTCGAAAACCAAGTAAATTTATTACTGCTCCCCAGGACAAGACCTATCTCACAAAAGGAGTCCCCATTGACGCTATGGTGGTGGCCGCAGCCACTAAAAAGGAGATGTCGGAGTCTTCCTCTTCTGTTCATCCTCCTAATAAGGATTCTAGGACTATGGACAGATACGGGAAGCGCATTTTTAGTTCAGCGACTTTTTCCATGCGTTCGCTAAACTATTTGACATATTTTACACGACTACAGAGGGATCTCATCAAGGAGCTGAGAGATACCCTCCAGGGTAACACAGATGCTGCTGTTTCAAACAAGGTGACAGCACAACTTAACACCCTTACCTCCGTAGTGAACTCGTCCATGAGGCTCATCTCGTATGCGGCTGAAGGGTCCAGTAGGGCCGCAGCTTCAGCGATTGCTCTACGAAGACAATCCTGGATGCGGCTGTGCTCTTTTGCGGAAGCCTTCAAGTCTTCTTTTGCCAACGCCCCCTTTGATGGTGCCACTCTTTTTGGGCCCAAAGTGAAAGAGACATTAACTCGGTGTGAGCAGGAAGGAAAGACTCTGTCTGCTGTCGGAGTCCGTTTTTCCGTTCCATCCAGACCGTACCCCAAAGGGCAACGAGGCGGAAAAATATGGTTCCGTAGAACTCAGGGATCTTTCCAGGCCACACAGAGTGACCCCCCCCCCAGAGGCAGAGGGGGGGGCAGACATGGAAGACGCCGCCCCGGCGGCAGAGGGGTCCGCAGAACCAAGGCGACAGGGATACTATCCCTGGTAAGCCTTTCCAGCACTCCTGAATGGGGGCCCGACTGTCCTGCTCTGGAGGCAGTCGGGGGTCGCTTGGCTTTATACCCACAGGCCTGGCAAACTCTCACCTCAGACTCCTGGGTAAAAAGCATTGTAACCAGAGGATACAAAATACCCCTTATGTCAACTCCACCCCAACAAAGAAGGTCTCCAGATGTGCCACCCCGTCTGCGAGGCCAAGCAGCAATAGAAATTTCAAAGCTGCTCAAAAAAAGAGTCATTCAGCCAGTCCCGGCGGACCAAAAGGATCCGGAACTTACTCAAGGTTCTTTTTAGTTCCGAAAAAGACAGGGGACTGGAGACCCAATTTGGATCTCAGCAATCTCAATACCTTCGTGAAGAAGGAAAAGTTCCGGATGGTCACGCTTCAATCGATCCTTCCATTTTTACAGAAGGACGACTGGATGTGCTCGATAGATCTCAAGGACGCGTACTACCACATCAAGATGGCCAGAACGTCCAGAGATCACCTGCACTTCTGGCTGGGAGTCAGTAATTTTCAATTTCGAGCCCTGCCCTTTGGGCTCACCTCAGCCCCCAGGGTATTCACCAAATGCATGGCAGTGGTAGCGTCTCACTTGAGATGTCTAGGATTCCGGGTGTTTCCCTATCTGGACGACTGGCTCCTCACCGCCACCACCGAGCGTCTCCTCATACAAGCAAGAAACTATACAGTCAACCTTTGTTCCCACCTAGGGATTTCCATAAACTTCAAAAAATCTGTCTTACTGCCCTCACAGCATATTTCATTTATCGGAGCGGACCTAGATACGCGTTTGACATTGGTAAAGCTCCCTCAAGTAAGGGCATCATCTCTCAAGAACAGGTTCTTCTTCTGCTGCAATGCAGGAAAGCCCCGGCCAAATTGGTGTTGAAAGTTTTGGGACTCATGGCAGCGTCCCTGATTGCGATTCCCATGGGAAGGTTGCACATGAGGCTCCTCCAATGGCTGCTGTTCACGCAGTGGTCGTTCCAACAGTTACCCCTAAAGTACGAGATCCTGATAACAGATTCTTGCAAGCGAGACCTCTCATGGTGGGTGTCAAGCCAGGATCTCACTATGGGTCGTCCATTTGTTCTACCAAATCCGACAGCCACTATAACCACGGACGCTTCCCTGATAGGGTGGGGGGGACTTTTCAGGGAAGAACACTCCAAGGGAATGGTCCAACATCGAGTACAACCTGCACATAAATGTTCTGGAAATGAGGGCGGTGTTCTTGGCGTTGCAACACTTTCAAACCCTCCTACCTCTAGGGACAGTAGCAGTTCAGACAGACAACATGTCTGTAGTCTGGTACATAAACAAACAAGGGGGAACCAGATCTTACCCATTATGCAGAGAGGCCATGAGAATTTGGCAATGGGCAGAGTCCACGGGTCGCTTTCTGATAGCAACGCACATCCCGGGGTCATCCAACGTCATTGCGGACAGGTTGAGCAGAGCCATCCTGTTACCTCACGAGTGGTCCCTCAAACTACAAGTGGCGGAAAGAATTTTCCGCAAATGGGGCCAGCCTTGCTGTGATCTATTCGTCTCCCTGATGAATACCAAATGCAGAAGCTATTTTGCCCTTCTACCCCCTCCAGGGGATGTCCCCAGGGATGCACTGATACACGATTGGCCCCCGGGTCTCCTATATGCATTCCCACCTATCCCATTGATTCCCAGATTTCTCCAGAAAGCCATGAATCTGGAAAGGACAATTATACTCATAGCCCCATTCTGGCCTCGACAGATATGGTTCCCCTTTCTTCGAGCCCATCAAACAGAGGAACCTTGGATCCTGGACCCAGTACCAGATCTACTGACACATTCGTCGGGAGTTCCTCACCCGTCTCTTCTATCCCTCAAACTAGCAGCTTGGCTGCTCCACTTCCCCGCCTAGCCAGGTCTGATCTACTTTCTCCGGCAGTGCAGCGCATTTTGGTTGCCTCTCATAAGGCTTCCACCACAAAACTCTACAACAATAAATGGAAACGCTTTGTGTACTGGGCATCTAGTCAACACTTGGACCCCCTGGTTGCTCCTTTACATAAAGTTCTAGAATTTCTTTCCATCCTTTTCCATGAAGGGGCCTCTACTTCCACATTAAGAGTGCAGTTGGCTGCCATATCCAACTTCCATGTTGGTGAGGACGGTTCTTCTATTATGTCCCACAGGCTTTGTAAAGCTTTTATGAAAGGTTCCTTCCATCTTCGACCTCCCGTCAGAGACCCTTTATTCCCATGGAATTTAAATTTGTTGTTGTCACAACTAATGTTACCACCTTTCGAACCAGCCTCTTCTTGGCCCTTGAAGTTTCTGTCGTGGAAGACTCTTTTTCATGTAGCGGTTACTTCAGCTCGGAGAGTGTCAGTGCTGCAAGCACTGTCAATTAAACCGCCTTACTTAATTTTTCACCCAGATAGAGTTTCTTTACGAACAAATCCGTCCTTCCTTCCTAAGGTATGTTCTGTCATAAATATTAATCAGTCCATTGAACTCCCTACTGTCTTCAAGAACCATACCAGCAAGTTGGAATATATGTTGCACAAGTTAGATGTCCACAGACAGCTCAGATTTTATTTAGACAGGACTAAAGACTACAGAAAAACAGATCAACTTTTTGTTGCATTTGCAGACAATATAAAGGGCATGGCAGTTACAAAACGTACGCTTTCTAAATGGCTTACTGATTGTATAGCCTTTGTGTATTTTAAGTCAAATCAGGCCTTACCCACCAAACCAAAAGGCCATTCTACTAGGTCCGTCTCCACTTCCTTGGCTCATGCAGCTCGCCTGCCTTTGGACACGATTTGTGCAGCAGCCACGTGGTCTAAACCACATACTTTCATCGCTCATTATAGGGTTGACAAAGCCTCCAAAGACAGGACATCCTTTGGTTCCACTGTGCTCAGGAACGTTCTTCCATGAGTCACTCAGGGTGACGGAGCTAGGGATGCTACCCGTGTGTAAGAACAAACGGCGAGATTGAACACTCTCACATAAAGAAGTTATGTTCTTACCATAACGTTCCATGTGGATTGTTCATCTCGCCTTTGTTCTTACATTCCCCCCCTTCCCTCCCTCACATGTTTGGAAGAACGAGTAGGACTAGAGTCTGGTCCACATGTCTTTACCTCTTCCGGGTATGTTTCGTTACCCTTAGTTGGGTTGTCAGTGAGATGGTGTCTCTAAATGTTTTCTTTTGTGGCAGTATGTAGCCTTAGCACCTCAGGGTTATTGTTATTCTGGTTTGCTTGCAAACTAGATCTGAGTAATGGCAGGGAGGATTGTGGGATATAGCCTGGTCTCGAGCTTCTCTTAGATGCAGAGCCTTGCTATGCGGCCGACTCGGAGCCGAGGATCGGCTCCGAACCCGTGTGTAAGAACAAAGGCGAGATGAACACTCCACATGGAACGTTATGGTAAGAACATAACTTCTTTTTATCAACCTGCCAAGACACCCATCCTATCTAACCTTATTCACCCCTACTATAACCTAAATTCCCTAAGATCTTCACAAAAACTTCTTGTAAATATCAATCTCTAATACTGTTGGAAAAACCTGGAATCAACTTCCCTCCAAACTTTCCACACTTCCCTCTACTAATCTGTTCAAAAATAAACTTAAGCTCTTCCTCAAAACACATTGGATGTGCCCCTGTACTAAACCTGACTGACCAACATGCTCTTGTTACTTGATTCAACTTTGCCTTCTCATCTCTGCAACAATTTCATCTCAACAACTACCATTCTACCTCTCCATCATGTTGTTGTTGTTATGTATTTCGGGTTTTCCCAGTTAGGGGTCACCACAGCGGAACTCCGGTCCGCTAATGATTGGCAGTAGATTTTTACGTGCCGAGTTGCTGGCCCTGACGCACAACCTTCAACAAAGGTACGCCCATTCACGCATGTCTCCACACAGAAGACGCTGTAGCTGAGAATCGAACAGGACAACGTCTTACTGTGAGGCGACAACGCTACCGCAGCACCACCACCGCAGTATATACTCTTACTTATTACTGTATTCTCAAAAAAGTGACATGTTTTACTACTAGATGCATTACTCAACTGCTACTCCATATTACCTTCTTTTTATCTTCCTTTTATCTACATTTATACTGTACTTTTTAGCTGTTATTCTTTCTGAACATTTAATTGTAACTTCATTAGTAATTGTACTAAGTCTAGTCAAATATTTTGCATTTTTTTATACTTTATAAATGTGTGACCACCTAATATATATATATATTTTTTTACGGTGAATGTATTTGCATTTTAAATATGCTCTGCTGTAGATGTGAACTTTAAATGAACTGTTTGGAGCTTATCTCCCCGGGCCGCTACTGAAAATGGACATATAACCAGCTAGACTAGCCCGGTCAACACATGTAAAATAAAATAAAATAAATAAATAAATGAGACCAACATAAATCATTTCAAAACTTTTCCAACCTTTAATGTGACCTCTAACCTGTACAATTCAAATGAAAAAGTATAAAAAATAAAAAACATACAATATGCTGGTTGCGTAAGTGTGCTGACCCTTAAAGTAATACTTTGTTGTGTGTGCACACCCTTAAACTAAAACTTTGTTGAAGCACCGTTTGATTTAATTATAGCATTCAGTCTTCTTGGGTAGGAGTCTATCAGTATGGCACATCTTGACTTGACAATATTTGCCCACTCTTCCTTGAAAAAGCGCTCCAAATCTGTCAGATTGTGAGGGGATCTCTTGTGCACAGCCCTCTTCAGGTCACCGCACAGATTTTCTAATGGATTTAGGTCCTGGCTCTGGCTGGGGCATTCCAAAACTTTAATTTTCTTCTGGTGAAGCCATTCTTTTGTTGATTTGGATGTATGTTTGGGTCATTGTCGTGTTGAAAGGTGAAATTCCTCTTCATCTTCAGCTTTCTAGCAGATGCCTGAAGGTTTTGGGCCAAAAGGGACTGGTATTTGAAACTGTTCATAATTCCCTCCACCTTGACTAAAGCCCCAGTTCCAGCTGAAGAAAAGCAACCCCTCAGGATGATACTGCCACCATCATGCTTCACTGTGGGGTTGGTGTTCTTTTGGTGATGTGAAGTGTTGTTTTTGCTCCAAACGTACCTTTTCGAATTGTGGCCAAAAAGTTCAACCTTGGTCTCATCAGACCATAACACATTTTCCCACATGCTTTTGAGAGACATGATGTATTGTTTTGCAAATTTTAGCTGGGCCTGGATGTTTTGCAGTGTAAGGAAAGGCTTCCATCTTGCAACCCTACCCCATAGTCCGGACATACAGAGAATATGGGAGATTGTTGTCACATGTAGTACACAACTAGTACTTGCCAGAAATTCCTGCAGCTCCTTCAGATGTTGCTGTATGTCTTTTGGCAGCCTCCCTGACCATTTTTCATCTTGTCTTTCCATCAATTTTGGAGAGACGTCCAGTTCTTTGCAACGTCACTGTTGTCCCATATTTTCTCCACTTTTTGATGACTGTCTTCTCTGTGTTCCATGGCATATCCAATGCTGTGGAAATTTTTTTTTGTATCCTTCTCCTGACTGATACCTTTCAACAATGAGATCCCTTTGATGCTTTGTAAGCTGTCTGCGAACCATGGCTTTTGCTGTAGCAGGCAACTGAGTAAATGTCAGGAAAATCCTACTAGGACAGCTGAACTTTATTGGGGTTAATCCAAGTCTCTTTAATTGATGGCAGGTATGTACCCAAGAAGACTGTATGATGTAATTAAATCAAAGGGTGCTTCAACAAAATATTAGTTTAAGGGTGTGCACACTTATGCAACCAGCGTATTGTACATTTTTTATTTTTTGTATTTTTTTCCCTAACAGATTTGTTTGTTTTTCAATTGAATTGTACAGGTTATAGGTGCCATTAAAAGTGGGAAAAGTTTTGAAATGATTTATTGTGTTCTCATTTTTTTATATCACAAAAACCTGGCATTTTAACAGGGGTGTGTAAACTTTTTATATCCACTGTATATGATGAACAAGCTAAAGATATGAGGCACTATAAGGGGTGTTCTGTGAAGTCAGTGACTCTTCAGTGCTGTATAATTTAAGCTCTGTTTCACATTAGTATTCCAACCCATTTCTCACAAATGTTTCCTAGTCTTGCAGTGCCAAATTATTGATTATGGAAATGTGGACCATGACAATCAAAAACATTGACCATTACAATCAACTATAGGATTTTATTAAATTAGGTTAAGCACTTTTGAATGATAGCAAAGAGTTTACAGTTGTGAAACGTTTTTATTTTGATTATGGAAACAACGTTAAGAAGTTAAGTTGCTTCCACCCCCCCCCAAACAACCTCCTCCCTCCCCAGACAGCAGTTAAAGTTACTTTACTGTGTACACAATACACTTTATCTGACTGTGATTTAAAAAAAATGCAGTCTCTTAGCACAAATGTGCACACTCTGTCATGACTACAGTCCTTAACATTATACCAAAATAACCAAAATGTATCAGGAATCTACCAATGGCATGAGATATGGACTGTTAACTTGCCTGCAGGTGAAATGGTCGAAGTTACATCTTGATTTCCTTCTACTGAGAATCAATCAAATGTTCTCGACAATGCACATTGATCTTGACTTCAGTGTCACAGAGCATGTACCACTTGTGTATACAACCAATTCAGCCACCTTAAGGTAAACACATACTCTCAGTATCATTTAAGCATGTTAAGAAAAGAAAACGCTTGCAAAGTTAGTGACTGTTACATTCAGCACATAAGCTAACCAAAATTAGTTAGCAGTGCTAAACGTAAATATATTTCGAATAGCCAGGAGTCATGTTGAGATGGGCCGCACTGATGTCTCGGGACTTAGGCAGCTTTTGAAATTGCTAGTATTATAATTTGGCACTGCTTATCTCCATATCTTTGGGTTAAAAAGACCTCTCACATCAACCCCAACCAATCTTAATAATAAGGTTGGGTAGCATATTTGAAGACTTGGCTTTAAACAGTCAACCTTCTACTTTGGACCCTAGACTCTAATAGCCCACAATCATTTTTTCATTCAACTGTTGGAGAAATTTGTCAATTCATCAGTCTAGCTCCTCACTATGAACACCACTGTCTCCTTTCATAAAGCTAAGTACCTACCTACCTACTCCAACCAAATCTACTCCTTGTCTCCGCTGTTAGCTGTAACATTCTTTATAAACACTATTGGACCTTCCTTAGATCCAAACCACAAATTAAACACTTCCAGCATGGACTCAGAAACCAAGACAGAAATGCCCTTGCAATTTTTTCAGTCTGATTGTCAGAGAAAGAATCCTAAGTAAAATTGTTTCTGCAAACTGGAACAGGATCTCACTATATAAATTAGAAAAAAAAACACTGATCTAAAATCATTTAAAATGAAACTCCGTGACTACTTAAAAGGAATGTGTAAATGTGCTTGTTGTTGACAAAGACTAGACTGGTTAGTTCTCCCACCACACACTTCTCCACGCTATAAACTTTATAACCATTTTCAAGCTGGCTCAAATGACTATTTTGTACCTCATGCATATAAAACTCACCCTTTTATCTCCCTCTCTAACTTCCCTTTTTCAAGGTTTTCTTCTCACCTTATCCACGTCTTACTCCATCTCTTGCAAGCTATACCTCTCCCTACATTCTAAGTCCTCATTTTGTCTGGCTAAACTATGATCCCTTTTTGTTTCTCTGAATGCACAGTGTACTACAGTCATGCTCCACCAAATATTTATTTATTTATTTAACATGTGTTTACCGGGAAAGTCCTACTTGGAACGAAGCCAATTTTCAGCAGAGGCCCAGGGAGAAAAGCTCCAGATGCATGTCTTTGTAACGTGGGAGGAAACCGGAGCACCCTGAGGAAAACCACACAAACACAGGGAGGACATGCAGACTTCACACAGAAGGCACCCCAGCCGAGAATCGAACTGGAGAACCTCTTGCTGTAAGGCTACAACACTACCGCTACAGCACTGCGTCCATCATGACTCACTTTGCCAACTTTATATTTTTAATATCCACCATTTTACAGTTTATCCCAATATGGACATTTGTTAAATATGAATGCACTCCTAAAGAACTCCATGTGCACTCTTTAACAGTGAAGAAGATAACTTTCAAATGATTTTATGCATTGTTTGTTAAGACCTGAACAATTTCACTTATTTGTAATGCTGTAAACTCTTTGCTATGAAATGAAAATGCAATTTATATGTTATAAAATGAACTATGTGATTTCTGTGTAATACTGTGTGGCATGCCCCCAGGTCATGGCACTTAAGGGTCCAAAAACTAGTCCACCTATCTTGTTAATGCCAGCAAAAAAAAGGCAGATAAATAAATATTCTTGCTCATTGCCTATTCTGGCATGACAGACCTGATCATCTGACATGTGGGTACACTGTAACTCCTTCCTTTTTGCAGCAAGTGTATATACTGCAAGTATAACTCAAGGGGCTCCTTGGTTACAGTCCTAAGCTTCTTCTTCTTCTTCTTTCAGCTGCTCCCATTAGGGGTCGTCATAGCGGATCAACTGTTTCCATTTCTTCCTGTCCTCTGCATCATGCTCTGTCACACCAACCACCTGCATGTCCTCTCTCACCACATCCATAAACCTTATCTTAGGCCTTCCTCCTTTCCTGTTACCTGGCAGCTTCATCCTTAGCATCTTTTTCCCAATGTACTCTGCATCCCTCCTCAGCACATGTCCAAACCAACGTAATCTTGCCTCTCTGGCTTTGTCTCCAAACCTTCCAACTTGGGCTGACCCTCTAATATACTTATTCCTAACCCTGTCCAACCTCATCACACCCATTGCAAATCTTAACATCTTCAACTCTGCCACATGAAGCTCTGACTCCTGCCTTTTTGTCAATGCCACTGTCTCCAGCCCATATAACATAGCTGGTCTCACTACCCTCTTGTAGACCTTCCCTTTCACTCTTACTGGTACTCGTCTGTCACAAATCACTCCTGACACTCTTCTCCACCCACTCCATCCTGCCTGTACTCTCTTCTTCACCTCTCTTCCACACTCACCATTACTCTGAACTGTTGATCCCAAGTGCTTAAACTCATCCATCTTCACCACCTCTACTCCCTGCATCCTCACCATTCCTCTATCCTCCCTCTCATTCACACACATATATTATGTCTTAGTCCTGCTGACCTTCATTCCTCTTCTCTCTAGAGCATATCTCCACCTCTCAAGGGTCTCCTCCACCTGTTCCCTACTCTCACTACAGATCACAATATCCTGTGCAAACATCATAGTCCACAGGGACTCCTGTCTGATCTTGTCTGTTAACCTGTCCATCACCATTGCAAATAAGAAAGGGTTCAGAGCTGATCCTTGATGTAATCCCACATCCACCTTAAATGCATCCGTCACTCCCACCACAGACCTCTCCGCTGTCACACTACCCTCGTACATATCCTGTACCACTCTTACATACTTCTCTGACACTCCCGACATCCTCATACAATACCACAACTCCTCTCTAGGCACCCTGTCATTTGCTTTCTCTAAGTTCACAAAGACACAATGCAACTCCTTCTGACCTTCTCTGTACTTCTCCATCAACACTCTCAGAGCAGACATCACATCTGTAGTGCTCTTTCCTGGCATGAAACCATATTGCTGATCACTAATCATCACCTCCCTTCTTAACCTAGCTTCCACTACTCTTTCCCATAACTTCATACTGTGACTGATCAATTTAATCCCTCTGTAGATAATACAGCTTTGCACATCACCCTTATTTTTACACTCCTAAGCTACACAGTATTTTTTCTTGCCTCTCAGCCCCTCCACAATTTAGCTGCTTAACTGTGTAATAATGTTGCTTAGACTTTGGATAAATAGGCCAAACTTTTATCCTTCTTGGGAGCACGAATATCATGTTGCTTGGGGATGAATACACTTGGGTTGACAGTCTAGTTTTAAAACTTGATATTACAGAACTGGCCCCTGCTTTTACTTTTCCCCACCAATGTCTCTCTGTATACCTTGTTATTTGATTGGCTGGTTCCCAACTTCCTAAATAGATTTTGTTCCATTACTGTCACTCCAGAGACTATCTATAATCACTGTCCAATTAATTTCCACTGGACTTTCAAGAAACCTGAGCAAATCTCAAGCTTCGGCTAGTTGAGCTACTCTTTTAAACAAAAAAAATTACCTCCTGGGAGCCATAAGCCAAACAGGTTGGTCTCGACTGCACCTCTCTGTTGATGTTGAACAGGAGTTAGCTGTCGTCAGTATATCCCAGAACACTACAGAACCTACTATTTGCCATCTCTAAAAGAATAATTTGTGATAATAGTTCACTTCTAGCTATCATCTACTCTAAAATTCAAACTTTGCAAAGAGTCAAAATTCAAAAACATTAAACTGAGTTTTGCTCCCCCACAAAGAACTGTGATGATTATGCCATACTGACATTGCACTGCATTTACATTAAGGTAGGGATCATCCACTATTTTAGGTCACAACAAGAAGCATGTCTTAGCCAACTGAAAGTCTTTTGGCAGGTCATTAAAAAGACACTGGGCAAAACCACCAATATCCCCATTTCCCTACCTGGTACATGCAATTTGCTCTTATTTTCTGACCACCATTTTCTAGCCGCCCATTTCAGTTATCTCTTACTGCTGCTTCCAGTTAATTACAGCCTCCAGCACCAGTAATAGCACTCCACTTACACTGCACATTCTTCTTGACAGAATAGTAGCTTTATAGAAAAATTGCTTTCTCTGATTATATCTTTCACTTACCTTTCACAAAAGGGACGTGTGTTTCAGTAAATTCCTTGAAATTCATTCTGAACCTTTCCTTTGCCTTAAGGATGACATTATAACTTTGAAGTGTAGTATTACTCTCACCTGCCCAGAATTCCAACCAATAAAATATTCAGCGATCTTAGACCCATTTTAAATATGCCAGCTGTGGCCAGGATGTATCAAAAATAGTATATTTTTTCTCAGGTTCTGGATTTTGTTAGCAAATTTGGACTTCTGTCAAATTTTCTGCTTGGTCTTCATGAGTGCTACAGTGTTACTACAGCATTGCTCATGGCCGCTGCTGTGTTATCTGCTCAATGACTGTCCCATATTGGTAGGCAAGAGATAGAATCTGTTAAAGTGTCTTTACTGCTTGATGGTAGGTACAGTCTGAGCTGCACAGCCATGCATATCACAGAAGTTCATGCACAATTTCTTAAAAGAAAATGTACACAGTCAGCTATTGGGTACCCCCAACTTTTTCTTTCTTTTTTTCTTTCTTTCTTTTTTTTTCAAATGGACTAGTCCAGGGATCATTTCAACCATGACTCTGGTCATAAATGCAAAGACAGCAATGATATTGATATTGAACAGCCATTACAGTGATATTATATCATAAAATCAGAGCAGACGAGACAGCAGTAAAATTAATTATTTAAAGCAGTTAGGAATCTATCTACCAAAATAATGTAGGATACAACTATGTGGTGAACTACAGGAAAGCAGTAAGTTAAAATTTGCGAAGTATTTACAGATCAGAATGCAATCTGATCCAAGTTAAGGCTGAATAAAATAGATCTTAAGTAACAATAATAATACTGAACTTTCTGTACAAATTATCAGACAGAAGACTAGTTCAGAACATATCCAGAAACCAAGCTGGTCAGTCTAGTATACACAGATGGAAAAATATTAGCATTACTTGTTGAAAAGGGGTCTTAGATTTATGGCATGTATTACTCGTACAAATATGCCAGGGAGATTCAAATATTAATACATTTCAGTTATATTATACAGTTTATATAAAAATGTTCCTGCATTATAAGTGATTACAATATTAATGCACATCAGTTATATTATACAGTTGCATGAATTGCACTTGTATGATGAGTGTAGGTAGTCTCTTGATGTACCCTGGTAGCTGGAGCAGGTTATCAGACAATGCTCATGACCATTGCATTATGTTGTTCTGTGAAAAATAAGAAGGCTCTAGTGCAATGAAGTTCAAATTGTGCCAGTGGGATAATGGAAGTGGTCATCATCATCTTTTGGCTTTTCCCGTTAGGGGTCGCCACAGCGGATCATCTCTTTCCATTTCTTCCTGTCTTCTGCATCTTGCTCTGTCACACCAACCGCCTGCATGTCCTCTCTCACCACATCCATAAACCTTGTCTTAGGTCTTCCTCTTACCTGGCAGCTCCATCCTTAGCATCTTTTTCCCAATATACCCATCATCCCTCCTCAGCACATGTCCAAACCAATGCAATCTCTCTTGCTTTGTCGCCAAACTGTCCAACATGAGCTGACCCTCTAATATATTGATTCCTAATCCTATCCATCCTAGTCACACCGAGTGCAAATCTTAACATCTTTAACTCTGCCACATCCAGCTCTGACTCCTGCCTTTTTGTCAGTGCCACTGTCTCCAACCCATATAACATAGCTGGTCTCACTACCCTCTTATAGACCTTCCCTTTCACTCTTACTGGTACCCGTCTGTCACAAATCACTCCTGACACTCTTCTCCACCCATTCCACCCTGCCTGTACTCTCTTCTTCACCTGTCTTCCACATTCCCCATTACTCTGAACTTTTGATCCCAAGTACTTAAACTCGTCCACCTTTACCAACTCTACTCCCTGCATCCTCACCATTCCTCTACCCTCCTTCTCATTTACACACATATATTCTGTCTTAGCCCTGCTGACCTTCATTCCTCTGTTCTCTAGAGCATATCTCCACCTCGCCAGGGTCTTCTCAACATGATTCCTACTCTCACTACAGATCACAATGTCATCTGCAAACATCATAGTCCACGGGGCCTCCTGTCTGATCTCATCTGTCAACCTGTCCATCACCACTGCAAATAAGAAAGGACTCAGAGCTGATCCTTGATGTAATCCCACCTCCACCTTAAACGGATCTGTCACTCCCACTGCAGTCCTCACCACTGTCACACCCTCGTACATATCCTGTACCACTCTTACATACTTTTCTGCCACTCCCGACTTCCTCATACAATACCACAACTCCTCTCTAGGCACCCTGTCATATGCTTTCTCCAAGTCTAAGTGGTATTACTAAGAAATCTTTATGAACCAATGCCATTGCATTTTAATTCATGAAGCAGTTGCAGTAATTTGGAAGTTTTTCCTCAATTTCCTTTCCTAAAGAGTTATCCCTTTCTTATAATATTGCTAGAATGAAAGTATTTTTTCAGTGGGAGCAAAAAAAGAATCCCTGAATCCTAGCAAAGGTATTATGACTTGTTACAGGTCAATTTTTCTCCTCCTCCAGCCATCTCCACGTGTTGCCAGTGTTAGAAGATGCTTTCTTTGCAGTAGCAGTGTGATTGACAGACAGCCTCCCACCCCCCAAAAAATTTGATAAGCTATATAAAGCTTCTCAGACCCACATATTACTGATTTTAAATCGTAGCTTAGACTTCTTTGGCAAAACCATCTACTGGCAAACTTATATCACCTAACCTTATTCCTTCTGACAAACATGAAAAAGCTTTTCATAGGTTGAGAAGAAAGTTTATACTTCTTCCACCTTGGCCTTCAGAATAGTGAACTGTTAGATTCACATGTCTAAGGTTCTGCTGGATTTGTTTGACAATATAATAAAGCTGATTGTTAAACTCCCTGCTTCATAGTCTAAGGCATCGCAGAATTCTTTAATATATTCTGTGTTTCAGGTAACCAACCACTCTGTAAAATGTCGTTATGACATGGTTTATGCTATTGCTAGAGCAGCTGCCATTGGCTCAATAGTGAGACTTGCCTGGCTACATTCCCAGAATTTAACAGAAGTCATGGCAACTTCTTGAATGCTCCCCTGGATAAAGATGTATTGTTTGGCCCATCCTCTGCTGTGGTCCTTTAAAGAATTGATGAAAGGAGTAGTTAACTATAGGGGGTTATCTAGATTTTTCAACACTTCATGCCAAAATATAATACAAAATTTTCTTCACGCACAGGTTTCTTTTATAGGAAACAAAATAAACAGCCTCAACAAGGCACAGACAAACAGAATTTCAGAAAGCAACGTCAGGGAGGTTCAGAAAAGAAGGGAGGATCTTCTCAGAACCAAAGACAAACAGAAAAAGCAGACTGACAACATGCCCCTCCCCTCCATGGCATTCCTATAAAGTTGTCTCAATGTCTGGAGGTTTAGAAAACACACATTAAAACAAAAAGTTTAGGGAGGGTGAGGGACTATATGAATTATATAAGAAGAGATTCACAAAGGGAGTTTGTAGTGAACATCTGGAAAACAGGGAATGTGGGCACAAGGTTTTGGGAACAGATACAAGTGGGGGGTTGAAATGGGATGGACAGCAGCAAAAGAAACTGTGGGTTGAAGGAAAGAAATGGACTGTTTTATAAGAGATTAATACTGTTGGGAAACAACTTTTAAGTACTAGACTCCACTTTCAGGAAACAGCACAGATTGTGGAATGTATAACAGATGCAAAATCAGTTTGGGGGAGAAAATATCACGGATTAGTAGAGGATATAAAAGTCTAATGGACATTAAAACAGATGTTGGCCATTACATGGGAAAATAATTTACATAAAGAGTAAATGATTGTAGAATGGAAAGAGGTTTGTGCAATTCCCAAGCAAGTCACCAAAACTAGAAAATTTTGAATCTTTGGATGGAAATGTTTCCACAAATATTTTTACATGCCTGCTAGGATGAGGAAAGATATTGGAGATGTGACTCAGAGAAACATGGGAAAATATATTTTAAGAGTGTGTTGAATTGACACGCTTTCAACAAAAGCTAGAAGATTATATTAATAGTATGACAGATGAGGCAATTAAGTTAACCAAGGAAATGTTGCATTTAATGTTGCATTTACCCAAGCAACCGCTACCCCAAAACAAAACACGTGCAACACATAGCTCACAAAGCCAGTGTGCCGAACAGTCACAGCCCTTAAGGCTAAACAACACACTTGTAATAGGTGACTCTATCATCAGGCACACTGACGTCCCGCTCACCAGGCTGAACAAGGAGAAGGTCATGGTGAGCTGCCTGTCGGGCGCTAGGATCCACCACATAACACAAGCACTCAGGTCACTCCAAGGCAAGTACAAATATGACTCAGTCATTGTCCATGCTGGTGTGAATGACCTGAGACGTACCTCCCTGGACTACATGAAAAGAGACATAGAGGAGCTCTCTGAGCATGTGGCCCAGGCCGGTATGACCTGACCTTGAGTAGCATCTTACCCTCACCAAGAATGATGCCACAATATGAAGACAAGATGATCAATTTCAACAATTGGCTTAAGTATTGGTGTCATTCAAAGGGGATCCAATGCCTGTCAGCCTGGGATGACATGCTCAACAAGCCACGATGCTTCGCTATGGACGGCTTGCACCTGTCACCCCTGGGCTTTCGGATATTGGCAAAGGCTCTTGCTACCCCCATAGTGCCTTTTTTAGGCAAGGCTCAAAAGACAAACCCACCTCCATAGGTATCACAAGGGATAAGAAACTAAGAGTAATGCTACTCAAAGCCAGAAGTCTAAACCTCAAGATGCATGCACTCGAAACTCTCCTTAGCATGGAGAACATCGATATCTATGCAGTAACAGAAACCTGGTTCAAGGCTCCCGTGAGCACCCCAGCACTACCAGGTTATACCTCATACCATGCTTTTCGGCCCCAAAACTTGGACCAAACCACAAAAGGAGGGGGAGTATCAATATTCGTCAAAGATACCCACACCTCCATGCTGGTGGCACAGGATGAAGCATCAGAGACTATCCATGTGCATCTAACAGTGGGTAAAACTGCCTTCCAGTTTATAGCCTGCTACAGACCACCCTCCCAAACCCAGGAACCCCACTCGGCCTTCCTGAGAACATTGGAAAATATGAAGGTCTCTCCAAACACCATTATATTGGGTGATTTCAACTACCCAGACATAGACAGGGAGCATTACTCTAGCTCCAACACCCTAGCCCAAAGGTTCCTAGAATTTATAAACTCAAATGCTATGGAAAAACTTGTTACCACTCCCACAAGAGGGGAAAACATACTGGACCTGATCATCACCAACATGGGGACTCTCTGCTCCAGACCAGAAGTGTACCCTTCACTGATAAGATCAGACCATAAACTAATCTCACTGGATATTCACATCCCGACCCCATCCCCTGCCCAGAAAACCACAGTGAAAAACTTCTCTAAAGCAAATTTCACACTCCTCCAAACCGAGGTGGAATCCTTCAAAGCCCCCAGGCCTGTGGAAAATACGGCCCAGACTGCAGAATCCTTTATAAACGCATTCTATGAACACCTTCAGGAATGCATGGATCATGCAATCCCAAATAAAACCAAGACCCAATCCTCCAAAGGCAGACATCCTGTCTGGTGGACCCCAGCCATAAACAAACTATACAATAGAAGGAGGAAGCTACTAAATGATAGAGCAAAATCCCAAAAAGGGAAGGCATCTCTGATCAGTATTAGCAAAAAACTATGGGCACTCATAAAATCGTCTAAGGCCAGCTTCGAGTGAAAAATTGCACAGGACACTAAGGATAATCACAAGGTTTTCTTTAGTTATGTTAGGAACCTGGGTGGGAATTCCCAAATATGCTCAGAATTAGTCCAAAGTGACAAAAAATACACCGAACCCACAGACATTGCCAACATCCTAGCTGACAGGTTCAGCGCAAACTTCTCCCCCCCTCCCCACCAAAAGGGCAAATATCTATCCCAGCAGAGTGCTGCCCCCCTGACATCTCAGATGCTCAGGTAAGAGCCGCCCTCTCCAAAGCAAAAAACACAGCATCAATGGGACCAGACGGTGTCCCAGGCTGCGTCCTACATGAACTGCAAGCAGAGCTAAACCCAAACATAAAACTACTGTTCAGTCTCAGCCTTACTACAGGATATGTACCCAAAGAGTGGCGTACAGCAACAGTGGTCCCTCTCCACAAAGGTGGTGCCTCAATAGATCCTGGAAACTATCACCCCATAAGCCTGACTAGCTTGGTCTGCAAAGCTATGGAAAGGATCATCATGGACCTCATAAATAAAGATATTGGGGACCTACAGACACTGGATCCTATCCAGTTCGGCTTTGTTAATGGCAGATCCTGCCTCTTAAACCTGGTTGATTTCTTTGAAACAGTCACCAAGGCCATTGACGAGGGGAAGGTGGTCCACACAGCCTACCTGGACCTCGCAAAAGCCTTCGATACAGTACCCCACTCGGGCATTATAGATAAGCTCACCAGCTTAAATATAAACCCCTATGTCACTAGATGGGTTGCAAACTGGCTCAAGGACAGAACCCACATGGTTAGAATTGCTGGAGCCATGTCAGACTCCAAACCAGTTGCAAGTGGCATCCCACAAGGCTCAGTCCTGGGACCTCTCTTGTTCGGTATATATTTCTCGGAGGTACAGGTCAACACGGAAGGACTGTGGCTGACCAAGTTTGCAGATGACTGCAAACTGGGCGCCATAATTGACTCTCCAGCCGACATAAGCATCCTCCAAAAGGGCCTCATAGAAACAGACAACTGGTGCCAGATCCATGGCCTCAAGCTAAACACCAAAAGGTGTATAGTCATCCCCTTTGGCAAAAACAAAGTGCCCACAAATTACCACATAGGTGGTAATCCATTAAGTACAGAAGAAGTAATTAGGGACCTGGGGACCCAAGTTGATAGCAATCTCTCGTTTGACAACCACGTGGCCAAAGTGGTTAGAAAAACATTTTATATAGCCCACCTAATCATGGAGGGATTCACATCTAGATCAGGGGAGGTCATCGTGCCTCTTTACTCATCCCTCATCAGGCCCATAATTGAGTACAATGCCCCTTTTGGGATGTACATTACCAGACACCTGCAGCAACTGGAAAGATCCCAAAACTACCTCACCAAGAGGATCAAAGGGCTCAAACAGATGCCATATGCTGCCCGGTTAAAGAAACTCCAGCTCTACTCAGTGGCATACCACCTGCTCAGAGGCGATCTGTGCCTGACGTATAAAGCCATGTCCAACCCGGAATTAATGGACATGCTGCATCTCAGAAAATCCAAATCCCATCGAGCTATGCGCTCGAGAGACGTGAACCTCAGCACTGAAATAAATAGGATATGCTGGGGGGACAGATTCATAATCCAGAGGCTCCCTTCACTCTGGAATAAAATCCCAGTCCAGGTTAGGCAGAGTGACTCTCTTCAAGAGGAATCTTGATGAGTGGATGGGAGATCGTAGATTTACCCCGGGTATCACTTCTGTGTCACTGTTAGACAGAGGCACAGTATACTAACCTCAAAAAAGGGCATAGGAAAATTAATCTAAAATGGGTGGCGAAAGCCAAACATATTCTGGCTAGGCTTATAAATGCCCTAGGGCAGATAGCCTAGTATGAACCTATGAACCTATTAAGCTTGGTGAATGGAAGGCAACTATCAAAGTACATGATTTGATATATCTACTAGTGATGTTGTTGTTGTGTCTTTCGGCTTTTCCCGGTTAGAGGTCACCACAGCAGAACTCCGGTCCGCTAATGATTGGCAGTAGATTTTTACATGCCGAGTTGCCGGCCCTGATGCACAACCTTCAATGAAGGTACGCCCATTCACGCATGTCCCCACACAGAAGACGCTCTAGCTGAGAATCGAACAGGACAATGTCTTACTGTGAGGCGACAATGCTACTGCAGCACCACCACCGCAGTCACGATGTAACTACTAATGATAGCAGCTAAAAAAAAAACCTGTCACAAGGAATGAAAAACAAAAGAAAAACCCTGTCTAGGAGAAATAACAGTGATAATGCACCAAGTAAAGGAAATTGGACTATGTAGAAGGAGGATCAAGAATGTTAGGAAAAGGATCCAAAATAAATGGACCATTTGGTCCCTGACACAAATTTTATAAATAAACACTAGATTGAACAGAAGCTGTTCCCCATTAGCTTACTGCTGCAACAGCCTAAGCTAGACGGCTGTGTATCCTGCCAAGATTCAGACCAGCCACCAATACTTGTAGAAAACTGTAACAAAGCAATGAATACGTTTAGAGTGAGGACCAACAGCCAATATTAAGGCTAAAAATTACTTCATTGAGCCCTGGTTTAGAATTTGCATTTAATCTCAGCTACCAGAGGACCTCATTATATTCCATTTGAGTGTCAAAGTCACCACCCCTACCATGGTCCATTACTTTGTCCACTACAATAAAAAAGAAACAATCCTATTTTAAAATTAAGATCTTATCAAATATAACTATTTTTATGTTTTAAAATGATTCAGACATATTTATATGCATTTTGGATTTTTAATTGTTCACAATGTTGTGTATGTTGATATATTTGTATATTTTACATAAAGAAAAAAAAAATCAAATGGACCCAAACGATCAGGTAGAAGCACAAAAACTCAAACAAAAAATCCACCAAAAGCTTGTAAAACCAAAGACACCAGTTGGATTAGCGGTAAAACTTTATTCTTCGCTTCGTCAAATGACTTCCTCAGAGCAACTAAAACTCAGCATTTACACACTTTTATACCATCATCAGTAATCAAGCAATTAATTCACATAATTGTTTAATCAAAACTAATCATATCTTAAAGTGACTTTTCCTTAAAAAACATATCCACCTTTAAAAACATAATAAAAACTATATATAAATCTTTAATTTACTTTAAGCATTTTATTCCTTAAAAAACATTTAATATTTATAATGTCATTCAAACCCAGAGGTTTGTCTGCATTTAATTTAATTTGCCATTTGGCTTCCTTCTGTTCCATTAATCCTTTATAGTCACACCTCTCTTATCCCTGGGTACCTGCTCAAGAATAGAAAACAAAAACTTTTTACTATTCTTACATTCCAAAGAATGCTTATGTAAAGCATTTTTGCAGCCTTAGTCTGGATGGAATATAAATACTCCTTAATATGTTTACTCAAACTTCTAGTGGACATCCCAAGATGAAAACTATCACAGTGGGAACATACACTAATATAGATAATCCCCTCTGTTTTACAGGTAAAAACACTTGGAAAAGCTGTTGTTTTTTCCAAATGCTTTAAACTAATAAATGGACTCTCTAGTATACATCTACAAGCTGAACAAATCCCACACTTGTACATATCCTTGTTTTTATTAGATAAATTTTGATGAAATAATTTTATACGAGTCGAGTTGTAAATACGTCTTTAAATTGCTGTTCTTATAAGTAAACTTTGGGACATTTCCCCCAATTCTAGTAAGATCAGAATTATCTTGAATTAGATTCCAATTCCTTTGAATTATAGATGAAATGTTAGAACTGTCCACTGTCATATCGAACCAATATACTGTCCTACAGTCATCCGATATTTTAGGCCCTTTTTACTTTTTTTTTCTTTCTCTTTATCATAATCTAACCCATATTTTAAAATTGGTTTAAAATCCAAACCTCTTCTCCTGCATACCTTATCTGCTACAATTTTTAAGTTTTCATCATGATAACCCCTTTCTACAAATAAAGACAAAATAAATTATATTTCTCTGTCAAAAGCATTGCCACTGGTTGTCATCTTTGAGGCTGTAATAAACTGGCCTTTAGGGATGTTATTCTTGATAAACTTAGAATGGTTGCTACTGTTATTTACAAAAGTGTTCTTTCAAAATATCTCACTATTAAACTCCTGTTTCACTCTATCCCAAGCAATCGTAATAGCTAGAAAATTAACAACTTCACCATGACTTCTTAAAGTAAACTTTAAAAACTCCAACTTCATGTTTAACACTTCAAGAAATTCCTTAACTTTATGCTTATCCCCTTCTACCACAAAAATAAGTCATCAACAAATCTCACATAAAAAATATCATACTGAGTCAACACTGCATATTCCCACCACTCCAATACCATATTGACAAAGGCTGGGGCTCCAGGTGATCCCATTGCTACTCCTTAATTTGTCTATATATTTTGTGATTAAATAAAAAAAAAAATATTTTTTAACATAATATCTAATAAAGCACAACATAAATAAACTTGGTCATGAGTGAAATTTACAAATTTAACTAAATAATTTGTAACATAGTTAATACATTTTTCTTGGGGAATACTAGAAAACAGTGAGCAAATAGCAGTAAAATATAACAATTATCACTTCTAAATTCATAATCCAGACTGAACATTTTAAATTTCGCCAAGAAATTCCAAGAGTCCTTAATGTATGACTTCATGCTCTGGACCACTGGGTTAAGTATATAATCAATAAACAGTGAGATACCTTCACTTATGTAGTTTGGAGCAGAAACAATTGGGCCAAAAGGTAGATGGTGGTGGTCCTTGGGTATTTTAGTAATACCAAACAGAGTACCTAATAATGGCTTTTCAACTAACATAGACATGTATTCATCAAGGATCAGCTTGGAGCCCTTTCTTATTTGCAATGGTGATGGACAGGTTGACAGATGAGATCAGACAGGAGGCCCTATGGACTATGATGTTTGCAGATGATATTGTGATCTGTAATGAGAGTATGGACCAGGTTGAGGAGACCCTGGAGAGGTGGAGATATGCTCTAGAGAGGAGAGGAATGAAAGTCAGCAGGACTAAGACAGAATATGTGTGTGTAAATGAGAGGGGAGGATAGAGGAATGGTGAGGATGCAGGGAGTTGAGTTGGCAAAGGTGGATGAGTTTAAGTACTTGAGATCAACAGTTCAGAGTGATGGTGAGTGTGGAAGAGAGGTGAAGAAGAGAGTACAGGCAGGGTGGAATGGGTGGCAAAAGGTGTCAGGATTGATTTGTGACAGATGGGTACCAGTAAGAGTGAAAGGGAAGGTCAGCAAGAGGGTAGTGAGACCAGCTATGTTATATGGGTTGGAGACGGTGGCATTGACAAAAAGGTAGGAGTCAGAGATGGAAGTGGCAGAGTTAAAGATGTTAAGATTTGCACTGGGTGTGACAAGGATGGACAGGATTAGGAATAAGTATATCAGAGGGTCAGCTCAGGTTGGACGGTTTGGAGACAAAGTCAGAGAGTCAAGATTGCTTTGGTTTGAACATGTGCTGTGGAGGGATGATAGGTATATTGGGAAAAGGATGCTAAAGATGGAGCTGCCAGGTAAGAGGAAAAGAGGAAGGCCTAAGATAAGGTTTATGAATGTGGTGAGAGAGGACATGCATGCGGTTGGTGTGACAGAGCAATATGCAGAGGACAGGAAGAAATGGAAACAGATGATCCGCTGTGGCGACCCCTAACAGGAACAGCCGAAAGAGAAGAAGATAAACATGTATTCATCATAGGTTATAGATTTTTCCATTAATAACTCATGCAAATAAAATAAATCTTTTTATAACTTTCTTGTAGTATGAAACAATCCACACATTCATATTCATCAGAATTACCTAACATTTCTTCTGTAGCCTTAATATAATCTGTTTGGAACATTCCCACCAACTCTCCACCTTTATCAGCTTTCATGAACCTACAATCAGATAGTTCACATAGTTCTTGCAATGCTTTAAGCTGTGAATTAGTTAAATTAAAACATTTCCTAACACATTTTTTATTTATCAATTCTCTCAAATCTTTTTCACATATTTTTCAAAAACCTTTATTGTGTTATTAAGGCAAGTTGTAAAAACACTGAGTCTACTAAAAGCCCTTTCACCAACATTTAAACCATGAAAAATATACTTTAAGTTTAACTTAGGGCAGAACAGTTTCAATTCTAGTAAAGTACTACACAAGTCCATCCTTCTGGTAGGCACAAAATTCAGCCTCATGTTTAAAACATGAAGTTGTTCATTGGAAAACATTTATTTGTTAAATTATAAACATTACCAGGTGAAGTAATTAATTTTCCATGTTTGAACTGGCCTTCCATCTGTTTCTCAACTGAAACTTGCACTGGTAACTGCTTTCTTCTTCCTTCTGCATACCTGACTCTTTTGCTCGTGCTCCTAAACTGTACCCCTTAGCCAAAACATGAGATTGTGAATACAACGGCAGCTCATCAAAGTCATTCATTCCTTTTGTTCCTAAAGCAACTTTTTTCGAAGAACCATCGTCAAGAATGCCAGGTTGGATATTTCCATTCCTTACAGTAGTCCTTTGGTCAATATCATCATACTCGTCTCCCCAGGTAGTCTGTTGATTATTTAAAGTGGAACCACCATAACTGCTATAAACTGTCTTTTAAACGTTTTATTCCCGAAATGTAAATATGATGCATTAGTCTTATAAACCTCAGTGTCCCTGGAAAGCTTTTTAGCCTTCCTGTTAGTTAAAACCTTTTCAAAAGTTTCAACTTGTTGCAGCATATAATCAAATTTGGTGCTGGAATCTGGTATTTGAACCAGCAAGCCTTGTAACATGCAGTCAACCTTAAGAATTTCACTTCGGACTTCCTCAATATTTTTCTTATTACGGTCTATTAATAACTGAAGGAATTTTAACGCAGCTTGGTTAAAAAATTGGTTAAAGTCCCAAAAAAAGTTATTAGTTTTAGCAACACCATTATAGGTTCATAGGCTCATAGGTTGATACTAGGCTATCTGCCCTAGGGCATTTACAAGCCTAGCCAGAGTGTGTTTGGCTTTCGCCACCCTTCTTAGATTAGTTGACTGTGCCTCTGTATAGTAGGTCATAGAAGATAGCCCATTTAAGGTTAGTTTACCATGCCTCTGTCTAGCAGTGACACAGAAGAGATCCCAGGGGTAAATATATGATCTCCCGTCCAAACGTCAAGATTCTTCTTGAAGAGGGTCATTGAGGGGCTCTGTCTGACATGAATTGGGATTTTGTTCCAGAGTGAGGGGAGCCTCTGGGATATGAATCTGTCCCTCCAGCATGTTCTATTTATTTCTGTGCTGAGGTTTAAGTCACTGGAGCGTGTAGTTCTGATGGATTTGGATTTCTTGAGGACATTTAAAAAAATCTTAACCCTTTTGGAGCAATATTCAGCTGGATATATTTCTCAAAATACTTTGTTTCAAGCACCAGTGCCCGATATTTCCTGACTAACCTTTCCAAGTTACTCAAAATTAATTTAACCTCATGCCTACAGTTGTCTTTATATTTAACATGAGTTTCATTAAACTGGTCACAGTTATAGTCCAATACAGCTTGAATATTCTTAAACAAAGCATTTTTGTTCTTAGTGTCCCTATTCTTTTCAAGTTCCCTCTCAACAGCTGTAACATCCAAATCTTCCTGTGAACTTAAAGAACATACCTTATGTCCCACCCCAGATTGAAGCATTTTTAAAAAACTGTTACGAGTTCCTTGCATTTCACTGGTATTATATATTAAATCCAAAATTAAATTATTTCCTTGACCAGAAGGTGTGGAATGGATAGTTAAATCAAGCAATGGGTCTTCACTAGAACAAGCCATCCAAAAGTTCAAGAAGTAAACCAGAAAAATCGATTGGACCCAAATGATCAGGTAGATGTACAAAAAGTCAAACAAAAAATCCATCAAAAGCATGTAAAACCAAAAACAGCAGTTGGATTAGCGGTAAAACTTTATTCTTTGCTTTCATCAAATGACTTCCTCAGACCAACTAAAACTCAGCATTAACATACTTTTATACCATCATCAGTAATTAAACAATTAATTCACATAATTGTTTAATCAAAACTAATCATATCTTAAAGTGACTTTTCTTCAAAAACCATATCCACCTTTAAAAACATAATAAAAACTATATAAAAAATCTTTAATTTACTTTACTTTATGCCTTTTTTTCCTTAAAAAACATTTCATATGTATAACTTTGTTCAAACCCGGAGGTTTGTCTGCATTTAATTTCATTTGCCATTTGGCTTCCTTCTGTTCCATTAACCCTTTATAGTCACATCTCTCTTATTCCTGGGTACCTGCTCAAGAATACAAAACAAAAGCTTTTTACTATTCTTACATTCCAAAGAATGCTTATACAAAGCATTTTTACTGTCCTTAGTCTTGATGGAATATATATGCTCCTTAATACATTTACTGAAACTTCTAATGGACATCCCAACATAAAAAGCTATCACAGTGGGAACATAAACTAATATAGATAATCCCCTTTGTTTAAAAGTAAAAGTGTGTTACTGTTGAGTTTTAGTTGTTCTGAGGAAGTCATTTGTCAAAAGGGAAGAATAAACTTTTACTGCTAATCCAACTGGTGTCTTTGGTTTTACAAGCTTTTGGTGGATTTTTTGTTTGAGTTTTTGTACTTCTACTGATCGTTTGGGTCCATTTGATTTTCTGGTTTACTTCTTGGACTTTTCGATGCCTTGTTCTAGTGAAGACCCAGTGCTTGATTTAACTATCCATTCCACACCTTCTGGTCAAGGAAATAATTTAATTTTGGATTTAATACCTAATACAACTGAAATGCAAGGAACTCAAAAGTTTGTTAAAAACACTCCAGTTTGGGGCAGGACATAAGGTATGTTCTTTAAGTTCAGAGGAATGTTTAGATGTTACAGTTGTTGAAAGGGAACTTGAAAAGAATAAGGACACGAAGAACAAAAATGCTTTGTTTAAGGATATTCAAGCTGTATTGGACTATAGCTGTAATCAGTTTAATGAAACTCATCTTAAATATAAAGACAATAAGGTGAACGACTGTAGGCATAAGTTTAAATTAGTTTTGAGTAACCTGGAAAGGTTACTCCAGAAATATTGGGCACTGGTGCTTGAAACAAAGTATTTTGAGAAATGTTTCCATCTGAATCTTGTTCTGAAAGGGCTAAGATTTTTTTTACATGCCCTAATGGTGTTGCTAAAACTGATGACTTTTTTGGGACTTTGACCGATTTTTTTAACCAGGCTGGGTTAAAATTCTTTCAGTTATTAATCAACCGTAACAAGAAAAATATTGAGGAAGTTCAAAGTGAAATCCTTAAGGTTGACTGTACATTACAAGACTTGCTGGTTCAAATACCAGATTCCAGCACCGAATTTGATTATATGCTGCAACAAGTTGAAACTTTTGAAAAGGTTTTAACTAAAAGGAAGGCTAATAAAATTTCCAGAGGTTTATAAAAATAATGCAACATATTTACATTTCGGGAATAAATGTTTAAAAGACAGTTTATAGCAGTCGATGGTGGTTTCACTTTAAGAGATCAACAGAGTACCTGCGGAGGCGAGCAGAATGATGTTGACCCAAGGACTACTGCTAGGAATAGAAATAGCCAACATGGCATTCTAGATGATGGTTCTTCTAAAAAAAAGTTGTTTAGGAACAAAAGGAATGAATTACTTTGATGAGTTGCTGTTGTATTCACCATCTCATGTTTCAGCTAAGGGGTACCCTTTAGAAGCATGACCAAAAGAGTTGGGTATGCAGAAGGGGGTGGAAAACCAGTGCAAGTTTCAGTTGGGAAACAGACAGAAGGCCAGTTCAAACATGGAAAATTAATTACTTCAGCTGGTAACATTTATAATTTAACACATAAATGTTTTTCCAATGAACAACTTCATGTTTTGAATATGGGGTTACATTTTGTGCCCACCAGAAGGATGGACTTGTGTAGTACTTTACTAGAATTGAAACTGTTCTGCCGTAAGTTAAACTTAAAGTATATTATTCATGGTTTAAATATTGGTGAAAGGACTTTTGGTAGACCCAGTGTTTTTACACCTTGCCTTAATAACATAATAAAGGTTTCCCAAAACTGGTGTGAAAAAGATTTGAGAGAATTGATAAATAAAAAATGTGTTAGGAAATGCTTTAATTTAACTGATTCACAGAGTAAAGCATTGCAAGAACTACGTGAACTGTCTGATTGTAGGTTCATGAAAGCTGATAAAGGTGGGGGGGTTGGTGTTAATGTTCCAAACAGATTATATTAAGGCTATAGAAGAAATGTTAGGAAATTCTGATGAATATGAACATGTGGATTGCTTGATACTACAAGAAAGTTATAAAATGATTTATTTTTATTTGTATGATTTATTAATGGAAAAATCTATAACCTACAGTGAATACATTTATGTTAGCTGAAAAGCCATTATTAGGTACTCTGTTTGGTATTCCTAAAATACACAAGGATCATCACCATCCAACTTTTGGCCTAATTGTTTCTGCTCCAAACTACGTAACTGAAGGTATCTCACTGTTTATTGATTATATACTTAACCCAGTGATCCAGAGTATGAAGTCATACATTAAGAACTCTTGGGATTTCTTGGATAAATTTAGAGTGTTCAATAAGTGAGAATTGTTAGATTTTTTACTGTTGATATTTGCTTACTGTTTACTAGTATTCCCCAAGAAGAAGGTATTCAGTATGTTAGAAATTATTTAGTTAAATTTGTAAATTTCACTCATGACCAAGTTAAGTTATGTTGTGCTTTATTAGCTATTATGTTAAAAATTTATTTTTTTATCTAATCACAAAATATATAGACAAATTAAGGGAATAGAAATGGGGTCACCTGCAGCCCCAGCCTTTGCCAAAATGGTATTGGGTTGGTGGGAATATGCTGTGTTGACTCCGTTCGCATCTAAGTATGATTTTATTTTTTATGTTAGATTTGTTGATTATTTATTTTTTGTGGTAGATGGGGATCAACATAAAGTTATGAAAATTCTTGAAGTGTTAAATATGAAGTTGGAGTTTTTAAAGTTTACCTTAGGAAGGCATGGTAAAGTTGTTAATTTTCTAGACATTACGATTGCTTGGGATAGCATGAAACAGGAGTTTATTAGTGAGATATTTCAAAAGAACACTTTTGTAAATAATTATTTACATTATAGTAGCAACCATCCTAAGTTTATCAAGAATAACATCCCTAAAGGCCAATTTATTAGAGCCTCAAAGATGACAACCAGTGGCAATGTTTTTTGAGAAAGAAATAGAATTTATGTCATCTTTATTTGTAGAAAGGGGTTATCGTGATGAAAACTTAAAAACTGTAGCAGATGAGGTAAGCAGGAGAAGAAGTTTGGGTTTTAAACCCATTTTAAAATATGGGTTAGGTTATGATAAAGAAAAAGAAAAGAAAAAAGAAAAAAGGATCTAAAATATTGAATGACTGTAGTACAATATATCGTTTAGGTATGACAGTGGACAGTTCTAATATTTCATCTATAATTCAAAGGAACTGAAATGTAATTCAAGGTAATTCTGATCTTACTAGAATTGTGGGAAATGTCCCAAAGCTTACTTTTAAGAACAGCTACAATTTGAAGAGGTATTTACAACATGACTCTTATAAAATTATTTCACCAAATTTATCTAATAAAAACAAGGACATGTACAAGTGTAAGGTTTGTTTAGCTTGTAGCTACATACTAGAAGGTGCATTTATTAGTTTAAAGCATTTAGAAAAAACAATAGCTGGTCCAGGTGTGTTTTCACCTGTAAAACAGAGGGGATTATCTATATTAGTGTATATTCCCACTGTCATAGTTTTTATGTTGGGATGTCCATTAGACATTTGAGTAAACGTATTAAGGAGCATGTATATTCCATCAAGACTAAGGCAGTGAAAATGCTTTATATAAGCATTCTTTGGAATGTAAGAATAGCAAAAAGTTTTTGTTTTCTATTCTTGAGCAAGCACCTAGGGATAGGAGAGGTGGTGACTATAAAGGGTTAATCGAACAGAAGGAAGTCAAATGGCAAATTAAATTAAATGCAGACAAACCTCTGGGTTTGAATGAAGTTATAAATATTAAATGTTTTTTTAAAGGAATAAAAGGCTTAAAGTAAATTAAAGATTTTTATATAGTTTTTATTATGTTTTTAAAGGTGGGTATGGTTTTTGAAGAAAAGTCACTTTAAGATATGATTAGTTTTGATTAAACAAGCATGTGAATTAATTGTTTGATTACTGATGATGGTATAAAAGTGTGTTAATGCTGAGTTTTAGTTGTTCTGAGGAAGTCATTTGATGAAAGGGAAGAATAAAGTTTTACTGCTAATCCAACTGGTGTCTTTGGTTTTACAAGCTTTTGGTGGATTTTTTGTTTGTATATTTTACATAGTTTAGAATTTTCTACTAAGTGCTTCTTATTGGTGGATACTGTGATGTCATTGTTTTGAAGGGATATTTAAGTGTGATGGGACTTGATGTTTTTATCTCTGATGAAGCCTTGCATTGTCTTTGCGAAAGCGCTTATTCGTTTTTAGCCTTAATATCAGCTGTTGATCCTCATTTTAGCTTTATTTGGGCCAGCCACCCAGCTTTCAAAGCTTTAGGGCAGATTCCACACACCTTAGCCACTTTACAGCTCAAGGAGAGCAGTATAACGTCAGAGGCTAGGACACCAAAACATGAAATGGTCCTTGCCATCAAAATGTGCTCTTAACTGTGGGCTTTAGGTAGGTTGGCTAGTGTGTCACCAAGGCTGGGCAGATAAGTACCTTTTTGGGGAATACCTTCCACTTCATCATTCTGTCAAATATTTTGAGTAGCGGCTAGAACTAGTGTTTATAGTGGTTATCACTAAAAGTTTTACGTTAAATCTTATATTTTTTTCTGGCCATTGTTCACTGTGGGAAATGCCTTTCAAATGTTTATTTTTTTTGAGAAAAAGTTTTACTTTTTAGTCAAAACTTGTGGAAATGAGCAAGCGTTTGGGGATGTCATTAAAAGGTTTTACCTCAAAACTTATTTTTCAGTCAGCTTATTTCTCTGACTCTTCTAAATTCTACTATCCACTTTTCAGCAGAGAAATGTTCCTGAGTCCCTCTATGGATTCCCTTATTATTTATAATGTTTTTTGAGTTGAGGAAAAGTGTTATTTTGTTTGCCACAAAGTATGGTTTGGGGACAGGAGCTTGTGTGTTTGGTGGTTATCATTAAAGAACTTTACCTCAGAACTTAACTTTTGTGTCAGGAGGTACTAGCTGCTTATCAGATACCTTTTGTGACAAGGACATGGAGCTGGTTCCCAATAACTTGATTGCTCCCTCCCTGAACCTGAACCTCCCTGAACTGCAAGAACAGAAAAGTTATCCAGGTGGCTTCCATTCTGGCTTTGGCTTCCATTTCTCCTCAGCTACTGATAGATGACTCTGCTGTGGCCATCTGTTGTTCTTTAGACTGTTCTTCCTGTTTTACCAGCCTTAGAGGATACTTTCTTTGCAGTCAACAATTTGCCTGATAGACATCTGTTCCCAGAAAGTCTGATGAATTATATAATGGGCCGTAGTCCCACCATTTCCTTTTTCTTCCTGATCTCTGCAGATCCTGCAGCTGTTTCTTTGTCAAAATCAGCTTCTGCCAAACTCCTTATGGCAGCTATTCATATTCCTTCTGATGAGCTGGGAAAAGCTTTTGATGGGTTTGTGAAGGAAGTTTATACTTCTTCCATGTTATCCTTCAGAGTAGTGAATTGTCAGGCTCACATAGCTAACTTTCTGAGGGCATCCTTTGACACTATGAGAAAGTTAATTACTGACCTCCCTTCCTAAGATACTAAGGCATATCTGAATTCATCAGTATCCTCTGTGTCTTAGGTAATCATACAGTCTCTAAAATGTGCTTATGGTACTGCTGATTTCACTGGGTCACAGATGAAGATTTGCCTGGCTACATTTTTGAGAATTTGTCAGCGACATCAAAGTTGAGATCCTGAATGCACCCCAGAGTAAAGAGGTGTTATTTGTCCCTTCATCTGCAGTGGTCCTTAAAAGGTTTGATGAAAGACGATGGTTAATTCAGGGGGTTCCTCTGATTATTTAACCCAGTTTGTCAAAATGTAGTAGAAACTTTTCTTCCATTTCAGGTTCTTTTTTTTAGGAAACAGAATAAGCATTCTCATCAAGGCACAGGCAAAGACAATTTCAAAAAGAAATGTCAAGGAAGTTCAAAGAAGAAAGGTGCACCCTCCTAAAATAAAGGACAATCTAAGAAAGGAGAGTGACTTCCAAGGTGGCTGCACATTGATTAACAGCATAGTTCTAGCTCACCCAGTGTGAAAATAGAAACTTAGCACAAGCACAGAAAGCCAGGTGACCTGGATTTCTGGGAAAATTTCAGTAACTGACTAGTAAGTGCATTGGCTGGATGACAGGAAAAAAGAAATACAGAGGATCTGAAGGAAAATCAGCTACAATATGTGATGAAAAACCCTGACTAGCAGGAGTACTGCAGCTGTTCAGCAAAAAACAGGGCAAGCTCCAGACCTGACTTTCAGAAATCTAGAGGAAAGTATAAGACAACTTCACACAGATCTGACAAAAATAAATGAAACTCTGATGGAGTACATCAACTCAAACAAAAGGCTGGGAAAAATGGAAGAAGCTTTAAACAGATATTCAGATAAGGTGATATAACTGCAAAAGTCAGAGGTCGAAATGAAGAAAAGGCTGGCTGAATATGAGACTGCACAAGAAGAGATATTAAAAAAAAATAATAGAATTAGAGGACAGAGCACTTAGGGAAAACCTGAGATTTTCTACTGTACCTGAGAAGCTGGAAGGAACAGACTGTATTAATTTTATGAAAGCACAAATAAGCAACTGAACTGGTATTCCACAGCAGGAATTGTTAATTGAAAGGGTACATTGTGTGCATGCTCCAAACCTGACTATGAAAAACTTCTATAGTAAAGATGCAATCTTACCAGGAAAAGGAGTTGATTCTGACAAAACTGTGACAGAAGGACAAAGTACTAAAAATGAGAGACAGCCGAGTGTTTGTGGAGAATGACTACTCGTAAACCAGAAGAGGAGTACATTTCATCCATTATTCAGGGAATGTCAAAAAGCAGGTGTGAGATTCAAACTACTTTAGTCAGCTATCTTCATAATATTTTTTCCCTGGAAGAAAAAAACATTTTTTGATGAAGTACATGCTAAGGAAGAAATACAAAGTTTGTCCAACAAAAAGTGAGCTGTGAAACAAGAGATTCTGCTTCTTTTTCTTCAGGTAATAATGAACACAGAGGGACTGTGCCATTGAAACCTTTTCCAGTGTCTCAATGGAAAATGCTTGAGACAGGGAAAAAAGGACAAGAGTTGACTAGAAGAGTCTAGATTACTTTGGAAATAAAGCAGAGGCAGGGTTTGGGAGATGGAGATGAAAAGGAATAGAACAAGAAAATCTGTAAATATTAGACTTGCTTGGACTTTGTTAAACTTGTAGGGGACTCTAAATCATATGCCCTACTTCATGCCATTAATGTTCGTAAAAATACTCAGGACAGAGGAAGAGGAGGGAGAAAGTTGACTGTGAGTAAAGCATTTTTAATAGTACTATTTTGATAGTGCATGATTATCTTTGCATATTATAAAGTAATTTTTTTCAGTTATTTTTAAGTGTAATGGGGATACTAATGAAAACAGGTGCACCTGTTTTTTTTCTCCCATTTCTCTTTCCTCTTGTTCAGTTTTAAGAAATATAGACACTGCAGTGTAAAGAAAATCTGGTTAAAAGAGCATAACAAAAGAAAAAATATTGTGCTTTTTTTCATTCGTGCATAGGGAATGACTGGCTTGAGGGTATTAGCTTAATCTAGTAACAAGTTTAAGAACAAAACAGTAAATGGAAATGAATATTGAATATTATATGGCTTTTTTCCTAGTAGATAGAGGTATTCTTGGAAGTTTTATGCCTGGTTTTCATGTCGCTAGCAGACAACCTGATAAAGAGAAATGGCTTGGAGAAAATGTTTTCTGAAAGCATTTAAGTGTTTTCCCAGCTGTGAGAGCTATAAAGATAAGACAAACCCAGACAGCACTTAATAGAATCAAAGGCTGCACCATGCGTCTTAGCATGGATAACCTTTCTATTAGGTTATCTCAAGTATGCTTGCGTGTGTGTGTGTGTGTGTGTGTCTCTCAGTTTGGAACTTTTGCTCCTCTTAGAAGGGTAAAACTTCAGTATTTGATGATGTACATAGTATTGTGTATTATTATTAAGTTATTAGGTTTTAGGGGTTATTGGGGTGTGTTTCTATTTTTAGTTGAGGGTATTGCAATAAAACAAAAAGTTCTGTAAGATGTGACATTGGCTCAAATGGAGAGGACAAGAAACAACTGTAGAAAAGATTAACCTGCCAAACAGTACATGCATGTAACACAAAAGCTGGAATTAGACATTTAACAAAAAGCTGTTATACATAAAAGAATATGATGCTTTCTGTAATGTCTTTAAACATTTATGGTCTCACAGATAAATACAAAAAAGAGAGGGTAGTGAACTATATTAAAAATGTAAGCACAAATAGCTATGCTACCGGCAACATACTTGGAAAGAACTGAGCATGTGAATTTGATAAATAAAGGTTTTCAGGATGGCTACTCATCAGAATACCTGGGGCAAAGGAAGGGAGGGAGGAGTACTTATATTAATTGCAAAAAGAACTCCAGTAGTGATAGAAGTGGATAAAATAGACAATAATTGTAGATTTGCAGTACTAAGGAACTACTAGCAAGGGAGGAGGAATACACTGGCATGTATTTATATTCCACTGAAAACTGCTATAATGGAGCTTAAACAAATTCTGGGAGAAATAATCAGCTTTCAGCAAGGAATATTACTTATTGGTGGGGACTGGAATTTGATTTGCAGCAGTGAAGATGGATCTGGAGGACCCAGAAGGGTAGCAAAGGTGGGTAGATTTTTAAAGAAATTTATGGAAATATTTGGCATGGAAGATGTGAGTCCAGTACTAGGAGTTTGGAGTGAATTTACATGTTATTCTCCAGGATACAAAAACTAGCACAGGCTGGACAGAATTTACATTTCACAGGAGCATGTGTATTTAATTGAAGGTCTTGATATGCACCCAGTAACTATTTCATGTCATGCACCAACAATAAGTAAAATAAAACACAGGGTAGTGAAAAGAAAATGAGATACTGGCACTTTCCCACCAATCTTTTAAAGAGAGAAGAATTTAAGGAATGAGTAGTGGAAATTATTTAGGAGCTATTAGAGAAGATAGAAATTGCTTAAGAAAATATAGCTAGGGAGTGGGATAAAATTAAAGTGGGGTTTAAAATAAGGTGGAAATAAAAGAAAGGGAGATATGGTTTAGAAGTAACAAGAATTATCTAAAGGGACTAACAAATGTTAAAGTGTTACAATATAGGGGGAATCTCACAGAACAAGAAGAGGAGCAACTGAAGAATGCTAAACAGAAAATAAGGGATTACCTTGATAATATGCATCTGACTCTAGAGCACAAAAGCTTTTAGCACAATGACTTAGGCAACAGAAAGTAGAAAGGGCTGTCACCAAACTTAGGGAGCCTATAACAAGGAAGATAACAAGGGATTCCGTAGAGGTATTAGAAATATTTTGGAAATTCTATGAAAGTCGGTATAAAGCAGAGAAACATGAAAATTAAGAAAAGGTACAAATGGAAATGTTTATGGAAGTATTAAATATGCCAAGGTAGAGGTAGAGGAAGCTCAATTACTAACCAGTTGGGATAGGAGGAGATGAAATAAAAATGGTGATGTATACGCAATCTACAGGAGAGTCCCCAGGAATATATGGTATTCCTGGAGAGTCCCCAGGAATATATGGTATTCCTGTGGAAGTCTGGAAGCTAGGAAGGAAAAAAACTGATAAAGATCTGGAAGGTTTTAACAGTATTTTAAGAGGAGGAGAACTACCAGCATCCTGGAAGAAAGTGGTGGTAGCTGTAATACCGAAAGAGAGTAATGATCCATCAGATCCAGCTTCATACAGGCCCATTTCAATACTAAACCATGGTTATAAAGTGTTTATTTCTATAATGGCTAAAAGAATGGAAAAAGTAATGCCAAAATTGATAGATATAGATCAGTGTGGTTTTGTGGAAGGGAGGCAAATATTTGACAGCACTAACAGAAAAGTGAAGAAAATACCACTGTTGTTGGTAGGTCTTGATGCAAAGAAAGCATTTGAAAGAGTAAGATGGGACTTTATGAGCAAAGCAATGGAAGAAAGTGCATTCATTGATAAAATTTATAAGGTTGATTAGGAGGATATATGAGGGATCGGAAACGAAAATTGTAGTGGGTGAGGTCCTCTCTGATAATTTCTGCTTGAGCAGAGGAACCAGGTAGAGGTGTCCTCTTCCCCGTTGTTATTTGAATTATATTTACAACCATTGGCAAAGAAAATAAGGGACTCAGAAATTCAAGGATGTAATCGGTATGGTAGTCAAGAAAAGCTGGCTCTATGGCTGTATTTGCAAATACTATTATTTTATACCTGACAAAACAAGAAAGGGACATTACAGTGTTGTGGAACATTTTAAGACGGTTTCATATCTTTTTGGGCTGAAAAATTAATGAAGGTAAAACAAAGGCAATAGCGGTAAATTATGTACCCACACATGTATTGGTTCAGCAGTATGCATATTAATAGGAACTTGATGAAGTATTTAGGAGTATGGAGTAAAAATGATTCTGGCGTGGCAGCTAAGAATATGTGGGAAGAGACTAAACAAAAGATAATACAAAAAACCGAAAAAAATGGAAGCTCTGTTATATGGATATTGATAGTAAGATACAAGCAGGTAAAATGTTTTTAGCCCCGTTAGCCTTATACCAAGGTCAGGCATATTTTTATCAACTAGAGGAGAAGTTGTGGATAGCAGTTAATAAAGAGCTGAAGGATTTTATCTGGGAGAGGAAGACAGCAAGAGACAAGTGGGATAAGCTTATTCTCCCAATCAAACCAGGCAGACTGGGATTACCCAATTTGAAGGGGAACTTCAGAGCAACAAAGTTAAGACTCCTGTACATAGCACAAATAGAAAAGTATAATTCAAAGTGGAATGAGATGATGAAACGGGGGGAAGCTCAAGAAACAAGGAGAGACCGGGATTTTGGATGCAAACTTTAAGGAGAATAACAATAATCATACAGAATATTATACTCATAAAGTAGCAGAAAGTATTCTAAGAACTAAGCAACATGGGAATGGAGAAAGGAGATTCTTCCAATAGGGAAGACTGCAATTAGGGATACAGACAATAGGCAAGAGAGGGTGGAATTGGAGAAAACTGGCAAAGGAATCAAGGTATTGGAACCAAATAGCTAGAAAGCGAAAGGTAAAAGAATGGGAAGACACGAAGAACTTATCTGGACTACAGGTTAGAGATTGCCTTCACTATTAAGGATTGATATCAGAGTCTAGGCAAACAGAAGGAAATAGGGGAGTCCTAAATGAAAGACTAGCACTAGTACAGTTTTTAGCAGAATCTAGGCCAGAAGTTGACATTAAGAAAAGAATAATTAGTAGAGCATATAAAATATTGCATGATAACTATAAAAATCAATCAGAGGAGGTTATAAAGGATTGGGAAGAGAGAGTGGATAAACAATTCACTAAGAAACAATGGGGGTATATGTATGTCTCCCAAATGTGCAACAAAGTCTAGAAGATTTAGAATTTTGCTTGGAAATGTTTACATAGGTATCTTTATACCCCAAGTCGACTACAAAGAAAATTTCTTCATGTAGACAGCAAATGTTGGAGGTGTGATGGGTAAGAAAGAGATAACTGGGAACATGTTTTCCGGGAGTGTAATGAGTTGGCAGACTTTAAAGATTCCCTGCAGACTACTCTGTCAGAGATACTGGGTGAGCAAATTGATGCAACTAAGGATATTTTTTTTGAGCTATGATACAGAATCAGAATTGCCTAGACATAGTAAGGCTTTGCTGAGTCTAATTATGGTGGCTGCCAAAAAAGCAATTACTAGAAAATGGAAATCAAAGTATAAAAGATATAAAGCAACTGAAATTTGCATTTTTAGAAAAGGGTAGGAATAAATTACATAGGACATAAGGGGAATTGTGGGATAAATACATGCAAAGGAGGAACAAGGTTTAAAAGAAGGGAGGATTTAAATGAGCTATGTAGCATTTGACAGATGATGACTAGATATATTATACGTGATGTGTAATGTTTGCAGTTACAGTTGTGTCAGCATGGATTTTAATGTGTGTTTGCAACTGAAATTGTGTTGGTATGGTTTACTTTCATTTATATACATGTAAGATTGCCAATGTCATATGTGATAATTTAATACAGATGTTTCTTGTTTAAAAAAAAATCTAAGAAATCAGAATGACTATATACCTCTTTATTTGGTTCCCTCTCCCTAACCTGGTAGTCCTGTAAAGCTCTCACAAAACCTAGGTCTTCATTTTCCTGTTTGCTGCCAGATAACTTCAGACACTTGCATTCTGGGCATCATTCAAAGTGGCTACAATTGGTAGTGGGATTCTCTTCCTCTCTTTCAATGGATTCCTGTGAAGCCATCCAGTCAAACTTCCCTGTTTCTTCCTTTCCTAGATCAGGTCCTGTCTCAGAGGTTTATAGAAACTGTTCCCCCAGATTAAAGAAGGAAAGGATTTTTTTCAAGATTCTTTCTGGTGCCAGTGAAAGAAGAAACCTGGAGATCTGTTCTAGGCTTTTCTTATCTAAACCTTCCCATCAAAATCCCAAGGTTCAAATTGCTCTTTGCACATTGTCTATTACCTCTCATTCCACCAATCACTTTTCTAGTAACTCTGAATTTAAAATGTGCCTATCATCACATTCCAGTTCTCAAATATTTCACATACTTTTCACATTTTTCTGTATGTGGTTTACATTTTCAATTGTTTTACTTTGCAATTTGTTTTGTAAAAAGCTCCAGGAATGTTTACAAATTGCCTGGCTTCTGTAGTAGCCTATTGCAGGTTGCATGGTGTTCACATTTATCTATATTTAGTTAACTGTCTTATGTTGGAGAGTCTTTCACAAGTTGTGAAGATATTTTGGCTTGGATAAAAAAAAAATCAGCCTGAATTTTCAGGTGAACATAGAAAAAAAAAACTTCTCTCATTCCCTCTCATTCATTAGTGTTTCTGGAATGTCTCCTTGGCACATTCCTAATAATGGATTTTCTTTCTCAGGACAAGGCGGAATGTTACAAGGAGCAATTACTGATATTTTCTAATTAGACTCTGGCATCTGTCAGAGAATATCTCAGAATTCTAGGCTTCATGATTCTTTTGGTCAGGCCTCACATGAGAAAAATTCAGTGGTTCATCAAATCTGTTTTGACCCAGCACTAACAACTCCAGTGTTGTGGCTTGTGAAAAAGGAGTTATCTAGGAGGTAAATCCTCATGCTGTGGTTTGTCAAAAGGAAGATCCTGTGGTAGTGAGTTAGTCGTCCATCTTCTCAGATCTTCCTTTTTCCATTTCATTTGTAACCAGAGATGTATCAGACTTTGCTTTGAGAGCCATGAAGAGGGCCTTGGGAACTTGCAAGGCACATTAAAATAAATATATTTCAAATAACCAATGGCTGTACTAAATACTGTCAAATATCATATATCTAAACCATCTTTGGAGTGCAAGCCCTCTGCTAGTAATCACACGCAACACCACAGTGATGTGGTACATAGACAAACAGGGGGAACCAGGTCCCATTCCCTTTGCAGAATAGCTGTGGTAGCTTAGGAACTAGCAACTCAGCACAGTCTGTCCTTGCAGGCTACCTACATTCTGTCAGAGCAAAGCATTGTTGCAGACAAGCTAAGCAGAACCCGGACATACCTTCATAAAAAGGGTCTTTCTGGAAGTGATTCATCTGTGGGAATATCCTCAAGCTGATCTGTTTATCTCCACCCATGATAGTCAGTTAAACATGCCTTTTTATCCCAAGGAAAGTAATTTTTCTGTATGTATTTCCATCCTTTCAGCTGATGATAAGGGTTTTTCTAAAGATTTAGAAAGATGATTAGCCCACGTAGCAGTAGTTCTCTCATATTTTGAAAATGGTCAGTGGCAATTACCATAAGCTTCCTTACAGAATGAACTTGTGCACACAAGGCAATGATTGTTTTATACACCCTGCCTTCACCTTCTTCAGCTGACTGCCTAGATGATACAATATCAGTGTCTTTAAGACACCTTTTTCTGAGAATGTGCAAGTATTAAAGGAGACAAACTGGCTACTAGAAACTATAGAAGGGTAAATGGGAAAAATGTTCTAGATAGTTCAAAGACAACAGCCAAGATCCTATTAATGTTCATTCCCCTTCATTTCTACAGCATTTACATGAGTTATTATCCTCTGGCCTTTCTTACTCTTCTGTCAAGATTGACCTCTTTACCTTCTCTGCTTGTCTGCTCTTATACATCCCCCTTTCTACCCTACCTCAAGTGAAACAGTTTCTGAAAGAGACTTTAGACATCTGTCTAACTAGACAGCAGGCAACTCCTTTCTGGGATCTTAATTTTGTACCTGGCCAGACTTACGTTGTTTTCTTTTAAAACTGCTCATGAGGCTGATTTGAAGTTCTTGTTTTGAAAAACAGTGTTATTCTTCCTTCTGACTTCTGCAAGAAGAGTATGTTGAGTTACAGACTCTTATGGTGAGTCATCCTTGTCTCATTTTTCACATGGATAGGGTAACCTTGAGAACAAATCATTCCTTTATGCCTAAGGTGGTTTCAGAGTGTATACTGAGCCAGGCAGTTCATCTCCATGTTTTATTTCCCAAACCTAAAAATGAGGGAGAAAGAATTGTGTGCAATCTCTGGATGTCCACATTAAACTCAGATACTACACTGACAAGACATCTGACAAGACAAAAATCTACAGGGCTTCTTATCAATTGTTCATTTGCTATGAAGGTAAGACTCAGTTTCCAAATGGTTGTCTCATGCTATTGCTTTTTCTTATTCTCACCATAACAAGACACTTCTAGGCAAATTCAGGGCCCACACTGCTAAACCTCTGACTACTTCTGTGGCTTTATAGAAAGGGGTGGACTCTTGAAATATACTACACTCAGCAATTTAGTCATCTGTATGCAACTCTGTCAAGCACTAGAAACTAGATTCCTTTTCTAGGTCTAAAGCAAAGCAAGCTTTGCTAAGGCTATTCTCCAGGGGGCTCCTGGACTCTGATCCCTCTTCTTCCCTTTCTTTATAAGCTCTGGTAACTGTCTCCAGTAGCTTAAGCTACTGCAACAGCAGTCTCATGATGAACTTAGTCTAGCTATGTAGGAAAACCTACCATGAAGATAAATGTTCAAATAAATAACTGTTGCAACTGACACACCCTCCCTTGATCTCCCTCATTGTTACTGTTTTATGTCAGGGAGTGGGATTTTTATTATTTCTTTTCAAATATAGCAGTGGTATTGTCACTCTGTTCTGAGGTAAGAAAACTCTGAATTTTGGTGACGTAGCCACTGACTTTATACTGCCCTGCTTGAGCTGTACAGTGGCTAGGATGTATGGAAGATACCCTAAAGCCTTGGTAGCTGGCAGCTAATCTGATCATTGGCAGGATACATCTCCATTATGGCTTAGGCTATTGCAACAGTGATCTATCTGAACATCTACTACTGTGGCAAATTTACTTACAGAACTGTGCTGTAACAAGAATATTAGGAAGGCGATGATAGGCAATCTGGAAGAAATAACACTCAAGCATCTTTTAGAAGAAATCACATAAAAAGTAACTGGTTCACGTGTAAATAATTTAGTGGTAAATAATTGTGTTATTGCTTGATAAACTTGTATCTTTTTAAAGGAAAAGACTGACATATTAATATTGATTGTTAGCTGTTACTGCTTAAAGTTGGTTTAGAAGAAGAGAAGTGATGGGTTGAAGTACACCAGATATGCTGTTGTTTGCCATTATTGAATATTACAAGGGTCTATTAAACACAACAGAAAAAAATGAAGTAGAATGCCACTTAATGGTAGTTTCAACAGAGGTAGCTTAAGTTTATCCTGTCAACTTTACATTTTATGATGCTGGTTCTGCACTTCATGGATCCCAACTCTGCAAGTTGTACTTATGCTGTCAGTAATAAGTTATATAAAAACACAACCATGTCTGCTGTGTTTTCAGCACCTTAATATACTGTCATTCTGTTATTTTCAGGCTTACAGCATTTGTTCTGAAATCATTTGCCCAAGCTAAACCTTATATCTTTGTTGATGACACTCATATAAATAATGCAGCCGGATGGCTCAGACGTTTACAGCTCCAAAATGGATGCTTTCGAAGTGTAGGACATCTCTTTCATAGTTCAATGAAGGTAAATAATACAAGAAATAATATGCAAAGAAGAAAATAGACTAAAAAGTTTTAAAAGGCGCATCCAATATTTGTATAGCAGATATTTTTACTGCACCTAGTACAATAGATCATTCATGAGATTAAGAGGAAGTGTCATGCATGTGTGTCTCTCTGTCAGTTGTGATGTCACTAAAATTCTGTTTTGTTACTCCAGCTACAAAGTACTTAAGGATGCTTCTCCGCCTTCTCTAGTAGGAAGAAGTGCTGATCATTTCCAAATGACACAGTTTGTCTGAAACAGGGCATTATGGATGTAGGTGTTTTAAGCATCAGTTCCTGTCTTAACCTTTGTAAAATACTGAATTACTGTTGTATTATTTAAGCCAAAACCTTTTTAAAGAGATATATCATGTTCTCAAAACAAAGAAAAAAAATAATAAAATGGAAAGAAATGATGAAAATTGGAATTGTCTTATATGGCGTTATCTGTAATTTCTGGGGCTAGAAGTGTTGCTCTGCAACAAGAGTACTGAATTAGGGTCTGTCAGAAAAGTACATCTGAGATAATCATTGTCAGTGTAACACGGACACCAGCAGTGATCTTCAGGTCTAATCAGTTCGAGTTTTATTTATCGAATATCTTTATAGACCCAAAGTGCTGAACAGTATTTAAAAGCTGTAAAATACAACAAATATACAATTAAATTAGTAAAGTAAAATTAATTTCCAGTTATTAAATGGTTGTCTAAAGAGTAATGTCGTGATGAGTTTGAAGGCATTATAGTCAGAAGATTCCTTTCTCATTTGTGGAAGGATGGTCAGCATTGCTCAAATGGTCAGCATGGTCAAAATAGCTAAATTCATCCTTCAGTCATCTCTAACAGTTGGTGAACGAAAAGTCACAAAGTATATAGTCAAGTGATACTGTCTCAGCAGTCCTTTGGACATCTGGGTCCATGACCTGGCAGTCATTGCAAAGTGAGCAAAACAGAATATGAAAATCATAGGGGATCTCAGTACTTAACTTCAACCATGTTCTGCACTATGTAAGATAACTATTGGTTAATTACGAGATGAGTTACAGTTCAAGGAAATGAGAAATTGAATGCCCATTACAAGATCTCTGTCAGATAC